>NC_065527.1:13623086-13698372 GCF_006386435.1 Epinephelus moara
CATTCAAAGTTTGCACTTTCAATCGGTTGCTATAGCGCCCCCCTTTGGCCAATTGATGTAATATTGCTTCATTCGCATCCTCCCATGACCCTCTACCACTGTGCCAAATTTCACATGGATTGACCAAGTCAGTGAGGAGAAAAACGTGGAACAGACACACACACAGACACACACACACAGACGGGGGTTTCCGTCATTATATAGTAAGGTTTAAAAAATGGAGCTATGCAAGTGAACAGGATCAATTCTAGTGATAGGTATGGTTGTCAGAAAGACTTGGAGAAAATGATACTTGACTGGAGAATCTTTCAAATGCTCCACTGTTGTTCCCCTGCTTGTTAATTAGGCAAAAATATCCACTAGGCTGCCCATGACCAAGCAACTTAAATAAAATCTCTCAAGCCCTAAAATACTTCATTTCTCCTCAAGGGCACATCTTCAGTTAGCAGAGCCCATTATCATATGCTTGATTATCTATGCGTCCTGATGGCCCATCTGTCTCTAGTCCGCTGATCTGTGCCTCTCTCGTCCCTGACGCTTGTCTATGAAGTTCTGTCACTTTTTTTTAAAGCTAATCTTTATGTATGACTGCTGTGGGGAGCATCTGACTACATTTACAATTCTAATTTATGCAGATCGCCTTCATTTCCTTAGCGAGTCTCCTGATGACACTTGAATGACTGAAAGAGACCTTTGGTAAATACAGCTAAGCGGGGACGGGAGAAGCAAACATGGTGGAGTCTTTCTCATCGAATCATTCGTCAGAGTAGATTTAGAGGGGAGTTCTTTCAGAGAGGTGAATCAAAATTAAATGGAACACGCTTCATACTGCTTTCAAAAGGCGTGTAACATCACAGAGCACATGTGGCTTCTTTTGGTGTATCAGTATCAATAAACTGACATGCCACTATTCCTATATTGGTGGTGTTATATGACTCACGAAAAGCGGCCAGATCAGAACAATTCGAGGAGGTTTTAGGATGTTATTGGCTTCAAATGTTGCACGTAATAAAAAAATTGTAATGTGTTTTGAGAGACGCCTCCGAGGCACTGCTTCAGTGAAGATGTCATTAAACCAGTGTCAATCAATGTCTTCCTGTATAATGGAAACCCTGAATGTGAGAGGGAGCGCGTCAGGTAAGATACAGAGTGCTGTCATGAAAGGAGAGCTTCGGTAAGACGTTGTCCTGATCCCCATATAAAAGCAATACGTCCCTGCCTAGTTTATAACATCCATTTTTATAGAATTTATACATCATATAAAGACTGAAAACATTTCTAATTTGAGGAGATGCTATAATTATAAGGCCTTAATGCCACGGAGCATCAATATTCATTTGGAGTAAGATAGATAAGACAATTATTTAGTGTGTACACTATAAAAACAAGACAAAAAAATCATCTTTCGGGACTTCAGGGGCTTCATACAAGTCTAATATTCACTCTCTTTTAGCTCGGTTTTTGGTCTCTACCAAATCATGAGGGAAACGTCGGACTCTTTAGCTGCCAAACACCTCACGATGTTCACCGAGCCCACTCTCACCCCAACTCGTCAAATACTGCCGCTTTGTCCAACACATTCTTGGTCCGTCCTCGTCACATATCGACGTTTGGTCTAGACTTTCCATGTCGAGATATGACATGCAAGGTACTCTGGGTGCATTGCTTGTTGACGTTCTGGGACGCCTTGTCAACTTCTGCCTGTTACATACTTTCATACATCTCTTTCAAAATAAACGCACGACATCTGACATTTTTTTCCTTCAACGACAGTTTGCATGTTCTGCCCGTGTGAGTGTGGGTTTTCTCCAGGTACTCCAGCTTCCTCCCACAGTCCAAAGACATGCAGGTTAACTGGTGACTCTAAATTGTCCGTAGGTGTGAATGTGAGTGTGAATGGTTGTCTGTCTCTATGTGTCAGCCCTGTGATAGTCTGGTGACCTGTCCAGGGTGTACCCCACCTCTCGTCCAATGTCAGCTGGGATAGGCTCCAGCGCCCTGCGACTCTCAAGAGGATAAGCGGTTACAAAAATGGATGAATGGATGTTTAGCCAACACACATGTGGCTGGGTGTAGGCTACAAAATCACGTGGTTGGGTTTAGGAAAAAAAGAACAGGGATTGGCTTTACAATGTTACGGGAAGCAAGCACTGGCCTCCTGAGTGAAAGTTGGTGGTTGTTGGACTCATCCGCCTCACCTCCCCTCCGCCCTACTTGGATGTCCGCCGCCAGTCATCTTTCTCTCCAGGCCAAAATGACCGACTAGTGGCGACTTTTTTTGTCTGTGTCTGCCGGAAGTCACTGACTAAGCGCTGGATTTTGAAAACTAATGAATGAGACCAGATTGTTTTGTCAGTGGACCTAAACATCAGAACACGACACACTTGGTAGCCTCCTGCGTCGGTTTTGAATGTTTGCACACGGCATCTCAATTTACGCTTGTTACATGCATTGTGTCTTTTAAAATACACTTTTTTTTTCACAGGAAATGTACATAAAACACTTAGTTTTTATGTTTACTTCCTTTGCTTAAGGCAACCAAAGTCCTTGGTAAGTTTAGAAAAACTGAGAAAACAAGTGTTGCACTATGATTGTTGATCTTGGAGAAGGTCTGAGGACCAAAACTTTGTCATTTGAATAAAAGAGAAATGCATATGTAGCTAGAGTGTACGACACTTGTTTTCTACAATCAGGTTTACTGTGATCAGCATCTCACTCTTGGTGTCTTACTTACTAATGTTACGTCACATCACTTGACATACATCAGTGGTGTTGCAGGCTACTCATACTAGTGCACTACTTTTTTGATTTTTGGCACCACAAGGGAAATGAACAGTGGGTTTGCAGGTGAATGTGTTTGTCAGAGAAAGCCATCGCTAGGTGCATACTGCCACAAAAGGTGCCTTTTTGCGTCGGTATCTGTCACCAAAATCACTGACAAAGCGGTGGTATTGGTCTGTTTGCTTATTGGTGCTAAGCAGGTAGTGCTCAGTGAGCTGGAGGGGATGGTGGATGGCGTGACACCTGGGCGAGAACAGTGTGTTCGAAGCATTTCTAAGTATGTGTGTAGTGAAAAAAGCGGGTAATTGTTAAATTAGAGTTTGGGTCATTTCTATTTTTGCGTTTGAGGATACAAAATGCATGTTTTATAATGACATTTCCAGCCAAAACATATTTTCCTAACTCTAATCAAGTGCTTTTTGTGCCTAATAAGCATATGTTAACCAGTGTATCCAGTACATATGAATTGTACAAATGTTACATAGCCATGGTTTGCAGAAACAGACATTTATTCTGGGTTGTTGTCTCAGTATGTTCACAGGAGGACTAGAGACACATTTTCATGTGACATTTATTTTGCCCCTACTCTTCTTCTGTTGTTTCACTGTCTCATTCAGGTGGCTTTATATATCAATCTTTCATCATAATAATTTTAATAGTTTCAACACACCGGACATGTAAATAACTACAGTATGCTCAAGTGATTCATCTCTAACTGCTTTATACCTGCCCTTTTTGTGGTTCAACCAAATAACAGGAAATTATTTATTGTTGTGATGTATTTCTTATAAACGTGGACTCACGGGTGACTCATTCATTGAGCAGTTTTGGCAACCCGTCTGTCATCCTGCATCTTCAGAGAAATACATAGCTGCAGAAGAATATCAAAACATAATTTATTCTGCTGACTGACGGCTGGGTCACGCTGCACTCAGAAGTTTTATTTATTCTCTCAGTCGGTCACAAAGAGTTCACGAATGCTTGCAGAGAAATATGACTTTTAGTGGAGACTGCAAATGGACTCGGAGAGGAAATGATGCATCATGTACCACAACAGGAAGCTGGTGACGTAGATTTGTGCCACAATCAGCAGACAAGCTTTGCTTAGGAGTGGACAGACCCAACATAAGGTAGACTCTGAACAGAACCGTATCAATCTGCATGACAAAAGGCTTTCCTGGAAAATTATTTCACGGATGACACATTCAAGTGTTTGACCAAGCATGGGGTCGTCTGAGTTGAGAGTGGAGAAACAAGATGAATCTAACACTCCTGGTGGAGATTTTTTGTTGATGTTTGTGTTTTTCTTTGAACAAAATGACTGTACTCTGCTGCCCAGAGGAGATTACATATAAGAGGGTCTCACAGGAGCAGGTAAATACGGGTTATTATTGGATCACAGCAGGTTTGTTGTGAAAGAAATTAAGTCCTATCCCCAAAGAATACATGTTGGTTCTGAGGTCTCCTTTAGCAAGGCACTCAATGTGTGAAAGCTCCAGTGGAGATTTGGTGACCAGCAGATCAAAGTGTGGTTGTAGTGCGCATTTTAAGGAGGATACAAGTTAGCTGATGGTGCAGCATGTGATGCAGTGGCACCCTCCAGTGGACAATGTGGCACTGCTTCTTTATGTAAGGAGAGGACGCTGTTATAGTGCTTCATGCAGTAGTTGAGCTCATATTTCCAGCAAGACATAGGCATATGGGAAACAATTATTCCATCCATGTTGCATCAATAGATTTAAAACCAGTATGTAAATTATCATTTGTACAGATAGCAGTGGTAGTCTTATTTTTCTCTTGGCAATTCCTGTAGGAACTCTGCAGGAAGGAGAGGTTAAGAAACCCAGACACAGGGCACGTCTTGTTTATTGAGCATTTTAACCAGAAGAGGATGCTGCGCTCTCACTCATGAAGGGTTAGGCCGGAGTTCAGAGAGGAGAAAAAAGCATGTGCAGTCAGAGTCTTTGTTTAGCAGAGACAGAAACAGGCAGCAAAAATAAAATGATGATACATTGCTTAAAACACCCGAAACACTGTGAACTTTTGACACAATGCTTTATTTGCATCAACACATTCTATTGGCATTTTTATAGAAAAGCTGATAAATCTGGATGTAAAAATCTTGAATTTTACAAATGGTTGCCTCTTGTTTTTAATCTTTCTTTTCTTTTTAACATTTATTTTAGGAGACGCTGTTAATTTTCTTCTCTCCCACTCTCTTTTTTTGTCTGCAGATGGTCGGGGCGGTCCCTACAAAGGATTGTGGGAGGCGTTCAGATGCTTCATGTCTCTCGCATTGTTGCCAGAGACGTTTGAGGTGAAGTGCTGGTGTGATTCTCTATAATATGTTTATATGTTGTAATGAGCAGGTAGGAAGAACTGCAGTTTAGATCACTGTAGCCTTCTGGAGCTTTAGTAAGAGACTGCAGTCTAGACACTGGAGACTGGGGTAAGATGAAATGGTTGGTCAACAGTGTGTATGTGTATGCAACGTACATGCAAGTTGGGATATCAAATGACCATATGGCCATATTTGATACCAGGTTTTTGCCTTCAGGTACCAGCTGATCACTGGTTGAAATGTAAGCGATGGAAGCCAGACTTAATCACACATGTAACTTACATTGATTCAGAAACAAAATTAAAGATTGAAAAAACTGCAATGTCCCTGAGGGGCAACTTACTTCACAGACATTAGTCCAACACAGTTAGGTACAATGCATCACACACAGCACAAGATCGATATCTCCGACAGTGTCACCATGAAATCATGGAGAAAAAGATGCAATGACATGACAGATGTAAATGTGTACGTTATATGCATGTATTGAATATTAATGTGGTGCATTTTTTAGCTGTCTACCATGCGTTAAAGTCAAAAATTTAACCTCAGTCTTTGCTTTCTTGTCTTTCTGAGGGAAAGCATTCCTGGTGATAAATCTGGAAATTGTTTGACTTTATGAGTCAAAGTTGGTCTGAGGCTGCACTGTCTCATCTGTGGAGAATGGAGCAGGCCCAGTTTGGCCTTCACGTCCTCTGGAGACACCTTCATGGACCCAGTCCTTAAACTGGGACACATCTATAGCCCAAAAATGTTTTCATTTATTTGCAACCAATGAAATCATGCACTATACTCTCCTGGTAAAAACATCTAGTTGATACATATACATTAGAGTAAAACGGGATATTTCATGTAAGGCCTCAGTAATTACGACGCAGACAGGCATCCTGCTGTCTCGTGGTTAAGACACACACCTTGTCATCCTTCTCTCTTCCTACATTTATTGTCTGTCTCTACTTTCTGTCAATTAATGTCCAATTGTAGGTGGGGAGACAGAAAATTGACATTAGGAAAGCTGCTTATTTGGTGACTTACATTACTGTTGTCGCTGAAAAACTCATGTTTCTATGACAGTTTTATATGACAGCGTATTACAGCTGCTGTGGGTAAAAATAACAGTGGGAAATTTACAAGGAAAAAAAACGCAAAAATTCACTGTCAGAAAGACAGGTGATGTAGTATAAAGAGCAACAAAGTCCATGCAGGTGAAAGAATGGGTCAAGTACAGGACTTTCCCCCAGGAGGTCAAGGTATGTGTCTCATGTGAGCCTATGTTGGTTTATCGTTCCTATTTCTAGACTATACTTTGAATTATTTTGCGGTGGTATGGTGGAATCAGTTTGGAATGCTGCCGGTAACGACGTAATTTAGGGGCTGGAAAGTCCCTATAGGGCGAGCAGGAGGGGAGGTGGATGGGACTTTCATCCTGGAGCCTGGTGTTTGCTTCTCGTGTGAATGTTGAACCAAACCATGATGTTTTCTTCTTAACCTAACCACAGGCTTTCATTGCACAAGTAAATAAACATAAATACGAGGAGTTTACCGGCGTTGCCTCTTCTGTCTATGCATCTAACAAGCAGAAACTGTACATTTCCTTTGAAAATGGAAGTTTATTTTGAAAAGACTCAAAGCACGAAACAAGTCTAAATTGACAAGGCAACCCGGAACGTCAACAATAGATACAGGAGGATGCCTTGCGCTTTATATGTAGACGTGAAAGTCCACTGACAAAGCAGCAATATTTGATGAGTTGGGAACACAACTGATGTGATGTGGGATCACATCTTGTGAAACTAGACAACCAAGGCATCCTTCAATACCAAACATGTCAGCACAGTTTGATGGGAAGGGAGCTAAATAGCGCTCCAAAGTTAGGCTACACTTTGGTAAGGAAACAACTGGTACGGACATTTTTTAAGAGTCTCTTGAACTCTCAACTCAAGATATCTTAATGAAAATGGGTTCTTCAAGTCTCTCATAAAATTTAAAGGGCTTGTGCCCAGCAAAGGTTTGTTCCTCACAATCAATGTACTCGTTCATCACCTGACATGTAGTATATACAGATACATAACGGGAATATTTTGGTACACAGAATGGTAACTGTACCAGTATTAGTCTGTGCACATCATACAATTAGTAACACTGTAAAATATGAAACCAAACTGACTTGCCTATACTTAAGCAGCATAAGCAAGTTCCTGATGTCCAGTTTCAGCTTTTGGTTGTGGTGTGCCACCCCAAGATTTTCAGTGGCCCCATTTGGCCTGCCCTGCAAAAATTTCTGCGGGCGCCACTGCTTTTTGGGACTATTTTTGAACCATGTCTGCCATGTTTTGATTAGACTTCCAAGCAATGATTGTAAATTTACCATTTTACTCTTAGAAGTTATCAGAGGGTGGTTTTATTTTTAAACTTTTTTACAATTTCAATCCAAGCCTAGACACAAGATATATCTGTCTTTAGTTCTATGAAAAAATATACTGCAGATCGTTGACAAAATTCAACACCAAGAGCTCAGTCTCAACTTCTTTTAGACATGCAGCATGCATTTTATGTACATAAAAGCTGATGGGACCCAACGGTGTGTCCGTCTGAAAGTCCTGACAAAATGAGAGACTGCAGCTTCGTGAAAATGGCCTGTGACCGAGCTGCAGCAGCTGAACCGTCACTGCGCCCTTCATGCAACGATGTGTGGTCACCAAGCTGGCATTTAGGCTGCACGGAGCACAGGAAGCAAGTCGACTGGACTGGCCCTCCCTTCATCATCTCGAGCACCACATCACAAGAAAGAAAGAAAGAAAGAAAGAAAGAAAGAAAGAAAGAAAGAAAGAAAGAAAGAAAGAAAGGAAGAAAAAGAAAGAAAGGTGTCACCAGAGAGAGAGAGCTACAGAATGAGACAGTGAAAAAACAGAGAGGCAGACTCTGGTCAAAGAAATGAAAAAAATCACAGTGAGAAACGCAGAGCGAGGGAATGAGGAAGAGACAGAGAGACTGAGAGAGAAGAAGGAGAGAGACAGGGAGGGGAGAGAGAACAGGAGAGACAACGTGGCAGGAGGTTTCGCCCGATGTAGACCTTGGATGGGACGATAGGACTCCGGGTTCATCTGAGGATGTGTGCTGGGAGAAAGCTCTGCGTAACCATTCATAAGTGCACTGTAACCAAACAATCATTAACTTTCAACCCCTTTAAATGCTGTTTGCATTTAGCCGATGGGACTTTTTGCATCTTGCAATTTAGTTTTCTCTATCTATCTGATGTCACATCCCACGGCATTAAATACAGTTTAATACAGGGCAAAATTAACAAAGTCTCCATGTAATAGCAGCACTACAATGTAATGCATATGTATTATAATGACGGATCACTTGATTTGACTTACTATGCTTCCACAGCACAGTCCTCTGGTCTCTTTGTATTTTCCTTTGCAGGCAGACTTTATCACAACGATCAGGCTGCCCTATTAAAATGGAACTTCCTGTTTAGCTCAAAGAAAGGACAGTTTGGCTGGTAAATAAAGCAGGAGTCTCTAAAAGGTCACTGCTTATTGAAGAAGATTGTTGAATTCATCAAATCCATGCAAAACTGTGACAAAATGCTTTGATTTAAGCTGTTTGACTTAACTTGTTTGAGCGTCTGTTATCCTCTTTGCTCATGGTTTCAGACTTTTATCCATGTTGACTGTAACACTTCGAGGATACCTGCTTATACCAAGAAGAGAAATCTGAATAAATTAAATCGTTAAAGGGACTGAGGTGTAAACTGCACATACTTTGAGCACTCGGGAGCTAATGTATAAATGTATAACTGCAATTCAACACATTTCAAGGATAAGCAACTGTGTAGCCCCATGTGGAGGTTTGTAGCACTGAAGGAATACAGATGCACTGCAGAGCAGACGACAGGTAATTGCAGGTCTCACCTCTCCCTGGCCCACCTTTCAATTTACTCTTTATTGCTGGTGAAATGGGGAGATTCTCTTAACATGCAATCACAGGCCACGCGCCTGTAAAGACAAGGTATGGCTGGCACACTCACACACTCACTTTGCACAGGTGTGTGTACAACTGCTTTACCATCTGTGCATTGAAAGTTCCACCAATGCAAATCACGTGTACATCAACCTCTTGTTTATGTAATTAAAATAATCTGTCTAAGTATAGCTAATGTCTAACTACAAAGGCTTTTGAACCTAGTTTGTGTGTCTGGAAGACTTCCAAGGACATCTTTTATATCTTCATCCTTCTTGTTTGGTATAGTTATATGTGTGTATTTGTTCCCCGTACATCATGTCTGTCTTCCCCATCAGCGTATTGTCAGTTACAAAGTTGTTTTTAACAGCTTCACACTGTTAGCTCAGCTCCAATAAACTCAGCTCGGTTTTGCGTTTTTATTAATCTCATTTGATAATTCTACATTTTGGGGAATATGCCTTTTTGCTTTCTTATGTCTTTGCAGTAAATATGACACTACAGCCAACAGTTAGCTTAGCTTAGCTTTGCTTAGCATGACTAGGGCTGTTTCCACCGCAGGAACTTCGGGGTAATTTTACGGGGCCGGGGCCGTTGGTGCATGTCTCCACTGCAGGAACCACCCCCGAAGGACAGAGTTCCGGAACTTTTACATGGGCTAAACAAGTCCCTGCCTCGGAGTAGGTACTCAGAACGGCTCCAGAAAACTCCTGGGTGGGGCTTGGGGTTTACCTGGTGCTGATTGGATATACTCAAGGCGGGATGTGACGTCAACAGAAAGCAACAAAATAGACGGCATTTTTAAAACTCAGCAGCGCTTGTTCATAGCTTCCACCGCCATGTAAATGAAGAGACACACCAGAAACCACCTCAGCTCCTTCCATGTTGATAATCGTCTTTCTTATGTCTGCTTTCTTCTTCTTCTTACTTCTGCTTCGTGCTTCTTCTTCTTTGTTATTGTTCTTCTTTGTTTGTTTCTTTGCCGCGTCGCCCCGGTCAAAATGGTAGCGCAACGATTACGTCACATCCAGAGCCCGGTAACTTTACAGGAACCTTCGTCCTACACCGCTCTCTCAGTGGAGACACGGCGGTTGAGAGGGCCGAGCGAGAGGACGTTCCTGTAAAGTTCCTGGCCCCCAAATAGTACCAGGAACTTCTTCAGTGGAAACAGGCCTAATACTGGAGACGATTAAACAGTTAGTCTGGCTCTGCCATCTTCCATGCATTTTCATCCGCTTATCCGGGGCTGGGTCGCAGGGGCAGCAGGCCGAGCAAAGCACCCCAGACATCCCTCTCCCCAGCAATGCTTTCCAGCTCCTCCTGGGGGACCCCAAGGTGTTCCCAAGCCAGATGAGATATGTAATCCTTCTAGCGTGTTCTGGGTCTGCCCCGGGGCCTCTTGCCAGTGGGACATGCCCAAAACACCTCCAGCAGGAGGCGCCCAGGAGGCATCCTGATCAGATGCCCGAACCACCTAGGGTTGTTTCTAGGGTTGTATCATCACCATGAATTTGCCATGCAACCACTGTGAGTTAAAACCTAGCCGAGAAATTGCCCGGTGCAGTAAAACTACAGCTTATCACTTCTCCATGAGGCATAACGTGTCCTCTGTCAGCTTTAGAGGTGTTGGTAGTCAGATTCTTTTTATCTTTGGGCAGAATAAAACTAGCATTGCCACACCAATTTGCAAATGCGAGTTAGTCTGGAACCTCTCACTTCTTTTTTGGTCAAGGGGCGCTATCAGAGGCTATAGATCAAAATGCCTTTGGGTGCAATTGGATAGACCCACAACCAATCAGATAAATAATAAAACATGTGACAGCGTGCAGAGATGAGCTGTGATGGTGTAGAATCAATATGGCTGTGATGGAGTGGTGTTGTTTTTACCATCAGAATAGATGGACAATAGAACTTCAACATAAAGTTCCACACCAGCTGCAGCCATCTTGTTTTGTTTTTTTTGTGCTACGGTGCACGAGCCAAAACTGATGCCATCACATATTTTGTGTGAACTCACTTATTAATGTGTATCTCATTGTATATCATTCTATCAAAGATAAACAGTTGTGATTGGCCAGACCTGGGCTTCCTCAGCAGAGAGACGGAAGACAAGATGCATCAGCCAGAGCAAATAAAACATTGCAGATTCACCTGGTTCCCAAGCTAAGCAAAGCTACCTCTTCTCAGTTATGCTAAGCTAAGCTAACTGTCTTCTATTTAACTGACAGGCATGAAAGCCATATAAATCCTCAGAAGAAAACAAATAGGGCTATGTCCAAACGTGTCACTTGCAATGTGTTGTATCAACCACTGACTATGATAAAAACTGTCAAACCAATCAGATTCCAGCCAGGAAACCCCTCTGCCAATCACAAGGAAGCTTCATCCTCCTTGGAAAGTCGTAGGAATAGCATAGAAGAGAGGGAGTGGGTGAGGAGCTAGGAGGCAAGGAGTGTGTCTGGGTGGGACAGAGAGGGGTGGGGAAGGGTGGGAATGTGGCGGGGCAGCAAAGTGAGTGAGGAGGGAGGAGGATGAGGAGGTTTCTCCCTCTCCTTCTTTTTTTTTTTTTCTCCCATCAGTGAAAGTAATGCAGTCCATAAGAAAAGTGATCCGCCCACTTTATCACTTCCCCTCATTCTGGAGGTGTGTTTACCTCCTTAAGGGTGTCATTCAGCGGATCCACCCAGCAACACCCACAGCAGCACCTGGGCAGGCTCGTCCCACCTCCCCCTCCGACCACCAGAGTGGGAGAGGTAGACAGCGCAAGGATCGTTCGTAACCCTTTGGCTATAGAGATTCCACATAGGCTTCATTCCTTCCCTCTGTTGAGTTTTGGTTCCACTGTTACTGACAGGCACTGCAGGCTGAGACAATCCAGCAGTGGGAGTCTGAGCTCAGGGAAAGAGAGAAAGAGAAGAAGGGGAAAAAGGCATGGGGGAGGGGAGAGGTTTGGACCTTTTAAGATGTCTGTGGAAAATGAATCATGGGGGCCTGCACAGGGGGAGATCCAGAGGAGAAACACATCTGGTTAGGAAGAAAAAAGAGAAGAATAGGTTTGAGAAAAGAGCAGAAAACACATTTCCTTCAGGACAGATAAAAGATGTTTGTTAGGGTTTGTTTGAAATGTATATTAAATTCAAGACACAGCACCCTGAGTGACATCATGTGTCGAATAATCAGAAAAGAAATAGTTAAGTAAAAGAGAGATAAAAGAAGAAACTGAGGGGTAAAGGAAAAGCAAATGAGTAGAAGATGGTGAAAAAGGGCCCTCTGAATTGTCATCTGTGAGTTTAATACCATGTTATTCTAAGCTGGAGACGTCCCTCCCTAAACACTGACTGTTCTCCACAATAGGCGGGCAGACGCAGGGAAATGCAACCCAACGCTGCCAGCTCTCGATTCACTTTGGCCGCTAGGGCTTGTCATTAACTTTTTTTTTTTTTTTGCTGTTCCCTTTTAGAAATCGGTTTGAGCCACGAGCAGCAGACACCGTCTCAGGAGCCTGACCCAGCCACGTCATCTACGAGTCTGTGTGAAGGGAAATGATCACCCTGCATCACCTCACTAGAAAAAAAGTCATTTTATCAAAGTTGAAGGAGAAGAATCTACATTCCATTATACTGTGAGGCAGCTTAACACTTTAACATACAGTTTTCCCTTCAGCCAGCACTGTGACATGTATGTTATGCATTGGCTTTTGCAAATCTGCATTAAATCTATGATTCTGGGAATATTCTAAAGGTTGCGTTCATCATTTTGGGCACATTTACCCCAAAAATCCAGCAGGCAGATCCTTGGAAACTTTGGGATTTGTGTTAAAGTGTTAAATAAAGCTCTGTAGGTGTAAACATAGCATGAGTAATGACTGGTTAACCTGCAGACTGGTACTTTTTTCCATATGCAATTAGCTAGTTTTACTGTAGAAAAGTACGACAAAATGCCAATAAAGTCCACAAAAACACCTTGAACTATAATGGGAAATGCTACTGCTTTTTGTTGCAGATGCAATTATTGCCTCAGAGGGAGTGGTCAACAGACGTGGAAGAGGAAAGTCAGAGAGAATAAAAGAAGAAGAAGAAGAAAGGGGAGAGAATTCCTGCCATGTTGGAGGAAGACCAGATCTGCGAGGCTGGAGGCTGCAGATTTAGAGCTCAGACGACATGCTGGAAAAACTCTCTCTCTCTTCTCATTTCTTTGTCAGCAGTTTCACTCAAACTAATATCTCTATAAGCACCCTAAAACTTTAAAAAATGTCTTTGTAAAGCTCTGTAAAACTTTGGCATTGGTATGAACAGACTTTTGAAACTTTGAGAGAAAGGAAGTAATGGATGATAAAAGGGAGAGGTGAGGAAAAACATGAATATATAGTAAAATAAAGGAAACAAACTTAAACCAAAGAAGAGTGTGTGAAGGAGAGAGTGTGTTGACACTAAAGACCCCAGGGAGCAGTTAGAGGAAACACCCCCTGATTCCTGCTCAGTGTGGTCATCCTGTCTGACACCGGCTAAGAAAATACAGCAACATGGCCCCTAAGCACCGGACATGCTCACCTGCACGTATGCGTGTGTGTTTTCATGCATTACTGTGTGAAACCTGAGGTGGATAATGAGTCCTGTTTTCTCTGTTTAAGGTCTTAAAGGATCACACGGTTGGTTTAATATGACAGATACATTATCTGTCATATAAAATCTATACAGTATGCTGAATGCTTTGTTCCATTCATTTCAGACAAAGTGATGTGTCACTGCTGCATAGTAATTGTCTGACACTCAAGATGCAACATGTGCATCACTAACCAGAGCACATAAGAGTTCGGTGGTTCACATGCAAAAGAATATTTTGATTCAGTCAGTGGCCTTTATCACTCAATCGCTGCATTGTGCCTTTGAAACACTAAGTAAATGTGAGTTTATGAGATAAAAATAAAGACAACAAACTAAATTTATTGCAGAGATATAACGTGCAATACTGTTGTATATCTTCACATATATATCTGTAGCTCAAGTGGAAGTGCAGTGGCTTTATACAAATCAAGAAATGAGATATGCAGATTTACAACCTTCAGTATATTTAATATGTCTTGGAAAGTTAGAAACATTGGTGTTTCAAGAAAAGAAAAAGCTTAAAGTGGAATTTGAAATGAGGTGCGCTGCTACTGCTACCCAAACTTATCTATTAGAATTAAAGCAGCCTAACTCTATACAATACTCAGAGCATTAACGTAACAGCAAACCACTATTTGTAAAGATATAGTGAAGTAATGGCAACCTGAGCAGAGAATTAAGTCACACTTCTTCTGTGTGTGTTGTAATCCGAGCCTCTCTGTTCTTTGTTGTGGTAGACGAAGCGGCAGCACGCACGTTAGTGCATGTTAGTGCATGTGAGACTTCGTGTGTCCATGTATGTGTGCGTCCAAAGCCAAATTTTCCCAGTGGCCACTCGTGTCTGTAAAACTGTTGACAGCTAAACAAGGTCAATTATTAATCTTTCTATTCTGATTTTTTTTTTGGAGCCATGGAGGTTTTGTATTTGTAAAACTATCCTGGAGCCGAGAAAAGCGATTTAAACATCTGTGGCAATGTAAAGTCTATGAGTGGGCGGGGCCAGCGGGAGAAACACTACTGCACACATTAAGTGGGCTGTATTGGGCGAAAGGAAACCTGGAAGTTAGAAAGTATTTTTGGCGTATGCGCCAGGCGAGCAACTCCATCGGACTGAATAGGCGCCATCTTGGTTTCCAGTATCTGGTTATTAAAAAATGTATGGTGTGTCCCACTAGATAGCTAATCCTCACCACTCTGCACTGCACTCATCACATTGGCATTATTAGTTTCCCACAGGTTAACAGTGCTATCTCTGCACTGTTGCCATTCTTAGCACTGTTTGCACTGTTAGGACTGCTAGCCGCTAGCTCAGCCACCTCCATGTTGAGAGCCATGTGCAGGCAATCCCAGTTTAGACTCAGCATCTGATAGGTTATGCTCTGAATGTGATACAGAGCTCCTCTAAAGATGAGAAGATGGTGAGGTGGCTGGGCCTTGCTTTGTCCCTGAAGGAAGGTAAGGGGTCACATTTCACATAGCAAATAGCATGTCCCAGCACATCTCTTATCACAACCTGATCAGGACTAACCAACTGAGTAGCCGGGATGAAGAAGAAATGATCACTTGGCACATGATAGTTTGGGATTAATGGAAATAAGGGTGATTTACAAAATTAAAATTAAGGTTTGTGTTAAAACGTTATAAGTTCTTACCTTGGTTGTGCTCCATCTTAAAGTGAGAAAGGATATGTGAACTATACTGAGCTCCGATTTTTAATGGAGTTTTGTTTTTATGAAAGGAAACAGACATGTACTCAGGATCAAAGCCCACCACCAGTTACAGTGTTATTATTTCCTTATTTAGTTCATAATCCGGTGCCATCCTTTTTAAGATACAGCTTTTTTTAAAGCCACCCCAGCTTCAAAGTCCTCTCCTCTGTCTTTTAATCCAATCGGAAGATGAGATGAAAACAGCGCTCGGAGCTATTTCTGATTACAGACAGGTATGAACCTCTTGATAAATAACAGCAGTTTAATTTCAAAGGCTCAGCGCTCTCCTTCTCACGGTCTTTTTTCCCTCAAAACATTTCAACTTCCTGTGTTGCAAAGTGTTTCAAAGATATACTGAAGTGAGTTTGTTTTAGGGAAAATCATCTTGCTGTAGTGGCAGGAAACTGATCAAACACAAAACTGTGAGTGCCAAAATAAAGGCACAGACTGAACATAAACGCATTATATGGTCGTGTATTTTGTTGAAATCATTATATAATGTATGAGTCAAATAAGAGTTACACATTTTGTAATTACAAATTTAATCATAGCACCATTTTCAGCCCCCGTCTCTCTGTTTCAGCCTCTTTCTTACATAGTTCCCCGAAAATTACCAGGAAAAATTTTTAGGCACTGTTAGTGATTTTCATTATTGATGCACTACCTTAAGGAATATTTCCATCTTGCACCTTTTCACACACGCCAAGGCAATGCCAGAATATATTGGACAGGGGACAGTCCAGCAGGCAGCAATAATGTAACACTTATGGATGCCAGCTACCGTAAAACTCAACAGAAGAAGAAGATGTGGCAAGGCTGGATGCACATGTACACTGCGGAAGAGTTTCAGGAAGATGACGGGCAAGGAGTTGTTTCTGTCTGGTTCCAGTGTTCTTATAAGTCACCGACAAAGGCATTAAAGGTGTAAATGCTAGACCCTAAACAAGTCATAAATTTAAGTATTTCACCAGCAGACTCTTGTGATTGGTTCACTCACTCCACATGAAAGCGTCTGTTGTCACACGGACATAACTCTTTCTCTGCTTGTCCCTGCAATGTTACTGCTTTTATTCAGCCATACCAGCATTTTCCCTTATAGTACTTGATCTACTGACTATCAGTCTCTGTTGCTGTTCACACATGACCCCATGCAGGAAATGTTCCTTAACATTTCAGGGACAGACTGTGTGAACGCGTCCCTTTCTGTCTCTCTCGCTCCACCAGTCGGGGCCTGTCCTCTGCAGCTCAGAGTCTCTTTCCGCCTCATCCCCCCCAGGCAGACCGCCTCCACTCTCTCCTCCTCCTCTCAGAGCCTGGGTTACTCAGGTCACAACAGTACAGTGGTGTTGAAACTAGCATCTAGCAACTTTGTCATATTACTTAGAATAGTGGACTGACAAAGGGATGAATGGAAAGGGAAATGACAAAAGCAGAAACAGAGAGATGGAGGTTGACTATTCACCTTGGCGGGGAAAAAAAATGTTTGAAGAGTCCTGTTAAAACTTTTCATGCATCTCTTTAAAGTACTGTACATAATATAAACATTTCCTATTTGTCTTCCTTGTATTTGGTGCATTGTGTTCTTAATAAAAATGAGGTTCCAGCCTGAAAACACTGACATGGTGTTAAGATGTTATCAGTTAAATTCAGCCAGCCAGCTGTGTTTTTTAATCTGTCTTCCTGCCTGCTGCAGTGTAAGAGTGTACGTGCATCCTATCCAAATGGATATTTAGCGCCAAAAACAACTGTTAACATTTCAGAACCTGGATTTAAGGACAGGAGAAATTTTGTAAAACTGCAAGAAAACCAGACATGTTCTCTTCCTCCCCTCCTCCATCCGAATCCAGCAGTGGACACGTGGAAGAATTTTCTGGTCATCATGAAGTTTTGGGCTGAGCAGGAAAAAAAAAAAAAAAGAAAGACACAAAGCAGGACTGGAGAGGAGGGAAAGAAAAGATTTTTCTTTTTTTTCTTCTGTGTAAATTTAGACTCCGCCCCGGCATTACGACTGGCTGCAGGAGATCATCTGGTCAACAAAGTGAACTGGGTGAAGAGGGGAAATGTGGACACGCCCTGAAGCTATGAAGTGTGTGTGGCATGTGTGTGTTTATGTTACACAAAAAGAAGAAAAGACAGTGAAAGATTAAAGTAAAAGAGAGGCAACAAAGAGAATAATAGAATAAGCAATAGAGAGAGACAGAGCGACAAACTTTCTTTCTTCCATATGATGATATGAATAAATCTGTTTCTTGAGCATCAAATATATACATCAGAAAACAACCATAGGAATATGGAGAGATTTCAGTTTCCATTGAGCTTGTCAGCAAAAGGAAAATCAGAAAAACATAGCTGTGAAGAGTGAGAGCGTGTGTCTGTGTGTGTGAGAGAGAGTGAGACGAGCCCGTACCTGTCCCACTGCCCCACGTAAAACCTGGAATGACTGGGAGTCACTGCAAGAGCCGGGACCACCGCATTGTTTTAACAAGTGTCTCATCCATTAGCCTTTACTGTCCTTATAAAAGCAGGGCTCAGCTGTCTCACCAAACACCTCATTCTATTGCTGTTAGCTCAGTGCAGCGGGGTGCAGGATCGTATAGCTGTAGTGAAACAGGCAATGTGCAAAGTAATTAAATACATTATTATAATTTACCTGTCTGTGAGAATCTGAATATCATTAATTTACCATCTGGAGGCTGGTAGCTTTTCTTTCTACAAAAGGACACAACTCTCATGCATAACAAGGAGAACTCTGGAGTGAGTCAGCTGATAGTGAAAGAGACTTCCTTTTTCAACATAATGATATGAACCAATTGCATTTGAAAGTCTGGCGTATCTGCACATTTTCTGGGTTGCAAAGGCAACAAATAAAGCTCATTTTCACATTCTTTCTGTAAATATTTAACATGTATATAGCTCAGAGTTATGTGAGAACTGATACCCACCTAATGTCTATACAGTAAACATTAAGCTACTGGTGCGTTCGTTTTGTACTCGGAGGTCGGAAATTCCCAGTTCCCAGTTGGAAGTTTAAACTCGAACGCAACCTGAGATCGGATTTCCAACTCGGAAACCGGATCAACCCCGACTTACGAATTCAAGATGGCTGCCGATCACATACATAGTGAGTAAACACTCTGCTAAAGTACTGTTTATAGCAATTTTATCTCATTTGTTTTAGGTCAGCCATACCCATAGTACTGTTCAATTTTTATCCGTGGGCATGTTGCTATACATGCTGTCTGTATGTGCAAAATACCACATAGAGCGTTGTTATCAACTATTATTGCTAACAGTGGCTACGGCTAGCCCAACGGTAGAACGGTAACGTCCATGTTTTTCCGACTTGTCCACCGTTGTCAACTAGAATGCAAAAACTGTTGTCAACTTGGAGGTGACGTCATTCCCACGTCCTACTTCCGATCTCCGAGTACAAAACAAACGCACCGTACCCCATGCAGGTTAGCATAGCTTAGCATAAAGACTGGAAAGTCTCCACTGTCTGTAGTGTAGTGTAGTGTCCAAAGGAAACAAACAAATAAAAACCTTATTTGTTTATTCCTGTTTAATCCTAACTGTCCATAGGATTTAGGGAGATATATCAGCAGAAATGGAATATAATGTAATATCGTAAGTATGTTTTTTTTAGTGTATAATCACCTGAAAATAAGAACAAACCAAACAATGGCTCTAGATCCAGTCATCCATTCGTGCTTTAACATCAGCCACTGTAGTTAGCAGCCCTTCCACGATGAGAGCATCGGAAAAACACCAAATTTTTTAACGTGAAACTGCTTTATTCAGTGTTTTTACCAGTTAAAATCACCTGCTTTGTTTGTTTTGGAGAGGAGGAGAAACTAATTAACCTCCTGAACAATAAACACCGGAAGGAATTTTAGCCAGGAGAAGTTTCAACTGATTGCAATCTAAAATTCGCACCACTACATGCCACTAAATCCACCTAAATCTTACACACTGGACCTTTAAGTCCAATCCACGGTGTAGTTTTTACACGTCAGTTTTTGTGCAGATTAAACAAACAAGACACGTTGTGTTAAAGGTATACGCAGGAATGGTCGGCTACTGTTTGTGAAAGCCAACCCCAGATTCATTAATTTTCAGTGTTGACTATTTTCAAAGCTTCCTCTTGGGTGCATGCTGCTTTCTGTCTGATACCCTGGTCACCTCCTTTTCATAAAACCCTGACCTCACCTGAGCACTGTGCCCGTCACTGCGAACACAACAAAATAAGAAGAGAACGAGAAAATACAGGCAGAGTGCAGAGGACCTGCAGATAAATACACTGCAATTAATGACTTGGTGAGCTTGGAGAGAGATTGGTGGACTAACAATTTCCCTGTTTCCAGTCTTTGGGCTGAGCTAAACTAATTGGCTGCTGGCGGTAGATTCATGTCCAGCATACAGAAATGAGAGCAGTATGATGACACTTTCAACAAGAAAGCAAAAAAGCCCTATTTCAGTTTTATTTCGCACCTTCTAGCTTCATTACACCACAGTTTCTGTTAATAAGACTGAATGTTTGTTCATCAAGAAAAATCCACCTTATCTGAACATGTCATTTATGAGAGAAAGGTGCAAACACAGCTACAGAGTAAGAGCAAAATGGCGAAGCTCTTTCCAACACTGTAACATCAAGGGGGGAAATAGGTTCAGATGAATTCCTGCTGTTTCTCACTCCATCTGTTTGTGTTTGTCGTTAAAATAAAGGAGGAAATGCACAAAGAGCAACAATCAGGCAACAAAGAGGGGATTAGGAATATAATTAAAAAGAAAACAGTGTTTAGGAAGAGATGAGATTAAAACAAAAAGTGAAGATGAAGAAGAAGAAGCAGGGAAGTACAGAGAGGAAAGCAGAGGCAGTAGATTTTTACCAGATGCAGAACTTTCACAGTGGACGTCAGCCAACAGGCATGTACTCATGCTTTAGCTATGTCATGGGCTGCCTGCTCTACCCTAAAACCTCCCCCTTCCTTTACTCCCCCCGTCTCTTTCCGTATGTCTTTTAACCTCTCTTTACCTCCCTCTCTCTCACTCACCCCCTTTCCCCCCAACCTCTCTAAACCCAGTGTTAACCTCTCCCTCTCTTTATCTGCCTTCCTTTGGTTCATGCGTGCCGCCTCTGACTCATCCACATACTGCATAAATAGACGTCTGACAAAAGGGGGGACGTGGACTGTGCGTTGTCGTGATAAATGCTGGTCGTGACTTTCGTCTAGTCTCGGTAATAAGTAGGGTGGCACGGCTTTGAAATACAACAACTGGTTCCATGAAAACCCAGCTACAGCGTACGATTTTTGTCTAAGTGAGTTTGAACAGATGCAAAGGCTAGCATTTGTGATGATGGTGATTTTCCATTGAGCACTCAAGAAAGGAGACAGAGACACAGAAAGAGAGAGATAGAGACACGGAGCGAAGTAGAGAGGCAGAGAGAGAGAGTGGGAGGGACTAGACAAAAGAAACTGGAAAAAAAAATAAAACCATCTGTAAATCTCAAATGGAATTTCTTCCATCATCAGCCAAACCTCCAAATGTAACCAACAGAGGAGGTTAACACACACACACACACACACACACACTCAGTCTGGTGGATCTTTTGGCCTACATACACTGTAGATCAACACAAACCCCTCCTATAGTTAAATGAGGAAGACTTCCCAAAACCAAAACTACATGAGCTAAATCTGGAGATGGCTGTTTGATGTGCGCTGGGAGAAAGTCATCACTGAATTTAGTCGAGTTAATTAGTTGCTTAAATCCACTTTTTCATGTTAGCTTAGCACTCAGCATCAGATGACACCTTGGCCGGTAATTGGGTAAGGGTAGCAGGAGGAAGGCTATTATGTCGCCCTAAAAAGACAACAAGGGGTCCACATTACCCAGCTTGTGATGATGTCATCGGGCCAGTCCAAGAGGCCAGGCTGGCAGGGGGTGCCGACTTTACTAATGACTGTAATGTGGGAAAAACTACCCCTACCACTTTAAGGCTCATGTGCCCACCACATGGCTCCTCAAGGATGTAATATATTCCAGGTGCGGCAGAGGCTTTTTTTTTTCTTTTTTAACATGACTGGGATGTACACACAAAAACAAACATGAGTTCACCCTTTCATGTAAACATAAACACAAACAAACAGAAGCCTGCATAAGTAAACTCACTAGTTCTGCACACAGCAAAATTATTTATTATATATAAAGAACATTGAACCCCTGATGACATTAATCACCAACTATGTCCAGCCTGCCCGTTCTCATCCCCAGGTTGTCACAAATATATTCAGATGTGACCTCACTGTAATCACAGACATTTTGATTAGTAACTTGAATTTAATTAAATATTTTTTCAGTATCTGTAATTGACTACAGTCACATTTATTTTATAATTTAATTAACTAGTTACTCACCAGTAGTGCTTCTTGGTGTGCGACTTTGACACCAAAGGCACCCTTTAGTGTCTGTATGAGATGCACCAGGCTTTAACTAACTCCAATGTAAACCCATCCATGACAACATCTGACAGTGAGATCAACTGACGTAGTATAAAAGCAGAGACAGAGCATTTAGGGCGGGAGGTGGTTGGGTCAAACAAAACAAGACTTTCACCCAGGAGACTGCAGTTGGTGTCCTGTGTGAAACCAAAAGTCAGTGTGGTTTAAGTGTAATGTTAGGTAATTTAGGTATGGTTGTTACATGCAGATGTCACTCACATTACATTAAAACTTTTTTTTTTTTTTTAAGATATTTTTTAGGGCATTTTTTGCCTTTAATTGACAGGATAGTGAAGTGTGAAGGGGGAGAGAGAGAGAGAGGGAGTGACATGCAGCAAAGGGCCACAGGCTGGAGTCGAACCCGGGCCGCTGCGGCAACAGCCTTGTACATGGGGCGCCTGCTCTACCACTAAGCCACCGACGCCCCAACTTTTTTTAAACAAATCTAACCAAATGGTTTTGTTGCCTAAACGTAATTGCATCACGCTATTATTAATCTCACTGTTTTTCTTGGAAAGTCCCTCCCAACTGTGTTGTGATTGGCTAGTACTTGTCATGTTGACATGTCAAGGTCGGAGGCAGGTAGGTTAGGGCTAGCACTAGCCAATAAACAGCACAGTAAGGTCAGACTTGCAAAGAAAAGCAGTTGGAATTATAAAAACACAAAAGCAACTGTTAACTTGGACTGCCCACGACTAAGAATTTTCCTAGTCGACTAATAGTCATCATTTAGGGCCATTAGTCGACTAGTCACCCGCATGTTTACCATATTAATTTAATTATTAAATGATATATTTTGGGCGGGGCAACACAATGGTTTGAGTTGAAGGTGTGAGAAAGAATAGTATCAGTAACATTGTTAACACTGTGCTACATTACAGAGAAATACAAAACCGTACTAATGAACCTTCATTAATATAGGCCTATATTTTATCTACAAGTGCACGTCACACACTGAGCGAGCCGCCTGTTAATGACGCTGTGGGCTAATGGGCATGTAGCTACTTCCATGTTTCAGATGATACGTCATGTTTGTAGTCGACCAATGAAGATGAGTTTACATATCACCTTGGGTTCGTCCTTCACCTTCTCAAAATGATCCCACACTTTGGATTTCCTGCCCGACATGTTATTAACTAGCCTGTGGAATAACCGCAGGTACCAGCCCTGGAAATTAACCTGACTCCTGTCTGACTGCTGAGCGTGGCCACTTCCTGTGTCTGTCCTTCAGATTAAATTCCCAATGAAGTCTTGCCGACTAATGCCCTCTCTGGTCGAGTGAAGTTTGGTAGACTATTAAGAGGCAGCCCTACTGTTACAACATGTTTCAGCTGTGTGTCACATAGAGACGCTAAAGGGTACCCTGTGCGTCGCTATGAGACTCCAAGGGATGTCATTATTCTTTGTCTGTTTTTTTTTTTCTCCAACAACCTGGGAATGAAAACAGGTTGTCAGACATGTTTAACATGGCGTCTTATCATGCTAAAATGCACATTTTCCTCAACCTATGAGCTAAGAGGCATTTTGTTTCTCATAGACTGAACCACAAAGCTTTTTTACCTCTGCTCTGCAAAGCAACATATTCAGGCACTGTACAGGAAACATAAAGCATTTCAAGCCGAGATACAAGCTCCTGTGGAGAAGTCTGTAACTTACTGAGCAATTTGCTAATTAGCAAGTTAAACATGAATCCTCTTCTATGGACGTCCTGCTGCTCCTGGTGCCTTCATTTAATAAAATGCATTTTATAATCTTCTCCAGTGTTCTTTACAGTTTGTTTGAGCCTACACTTACAGTAAAAGACATAATTAAAGGTTTTACATTTAAGTCTGTGCTGTGATGTATGTGGTTTTCTCATGTTTAAATTATCAGTACAGTGCCCACTTCCTTTTCGTGCCAAATATGGTAGTTTTAAAGGTGGTGCTGTGCTACAGTGATGTGAAATCCTCCTCACCTGCACAAACCACAAAGCCACCATGAGGCCAGGCTGTCTGTGACTGAGGGCTGTAATAAACATACTTGGTCAGCCACTAACTTCCAAACAAAGTACCTGTACTTACAGACGCTCAGCAGGAACTCACCTGGGGATTTCCTGAAGCAAGCTTCATTTTCACCAATTAGTGCACTCCACTTTCCCTAAATTAAGTCTCCCTAATGCTCCAAATCCATTGTAATTAATGGGTTGGGATTTAAGAACAAATCTGATTTAGAAACCAGAAGCATGGGAATAAATACACTTATACTTGTACGCATTTATTGCACTGTATTGTTTGAGATCTAGTAATAATTCTGTGCTTAAATGCGACTGCTGCCCAGGGACTGCAGGTGCAAATCAGTTGGTACAATAAGCAAAGTATTTTCCTCCAGTGCACTCAGATTCAAAAGCCTCACTGTGAGTTTTTGCACAAACTTACCTTCATCAGTAAAACAGCTGGGCCTCTTTAACACACAGCACTTGTGAGGGTTATTAGTGTGATTTGTTTTCAGTCACAGAAATGTGAATTGCATGCACAGATCTGTCTTTTTCCGAGCTGTGAAACAAAGCAGTGTGAATCCATATCAAACACAAACAGCAGTGCATCCAATCTGTATCTCTTAACATTATCACAGGACACAGAAAACTGTTCCCTGCAGTAACTCGAGTTTCCTTTTTTTCCCCCTCTCTTTGTTTGGCTCTGCGTTATGTTTTCTCTGGACAGCAAACCCTAACATTTGGACTCTGATTCAAAACCATGGATCCAGACAAGCTGTGCTACAGGCAGAGAAGAAGAGGAGGAGGAGGAGAAGTGATGATGTGGAGCTTGTGAAACTAGGATATCAGGGTGAGGAGGTTTTTTAGAAAAGGAGAGAAAGAGGAAAAAGGGATGAATACACCAAGTGTGTGTGTGTGTGTGTGTGTGTGTGTGTGTGTCCCAAAAATGATCCTTTTTTGAATACCAGAAAAAAATTAAAACAATAATTATTTGTTAATTAGTTTAGTCTGCAAACACGTTTAATATAAACCGAGATGGCAAATGCTATTTGCCTCAGTTAAATTATAGCTTGTTAGAGACACATTCATCACAGGGTTCATCGTTAAATCATAAACTATAATGCGTGGCTAACACAGTTTAATTAAATCAATGTAATTAAGAGTTCATTAAATGAAGCATCAATTAACTTCTGTTTAATATCTGAGGTGTCGCCTGTCATGTATCGCTTTCTCATTGATCTTCTCCATTATCTCCCTGCAGTCTTCTTCGTTAAAATACTTGATATGTTCAGCTGGTATCTGACTTGGGAATATTCTTCCTCATCATCAGCATCCTCTCCATCTCAGCTCCTCCTTGCAGGACTACATAGGGGTCTTGATGTAGAGGCTCCTCCTGCTGTGACCAAGTGTGGCTCCCATTGAAGGTCTGAGGAAACTCCTTGCTTCCTCATGTTTACTGTGACCCTCAAGAAATTGCAGTTTATTTGACTTCTGACAACATGATCATACATGCCCTGTATGCAAAATTACCATCACAGTTGTGTGAGATGTTCCATATGTGAACAAACTGGTGTTAGACACCAAGACAAGTCAAACATTACTTATGTTAGTAACTAGGAGAAAATGGAGACAATGTAGACAGCAGTGAAGATGGCGCTTTCTTTAAACTCTCCATGTTTGTAGAGCCATTTACCTCATCACTCACCTTACCCATTCCACACCATAATATGGGAAATGTCATGTGTGAACATAAGCTGCTCTCTCTCAAAGCCATATAGGAAATAAGTCTCAAATTTGTGATGTCATCAAGTATAAAGTCTGGAGCTGCTCCATAAATTGCATGAATTGGAGCCTGATTTTGTGGACCAACAAATGAGCTTCATTCTGGGGCGTTGGTAGCGTAGTAGATAGTGCCGGCACCCCATGTACAGAGGCATTGCCTCGCTGCAGCGGCCGCAGGTTCAAATCCGGCTCGCGGCCCTTTGCTGCATGTCAGTCCCCACTCTCTCTCTGTCTCCCCATTTCTCTCTCTGTCTCCCCATTTCACCCTCTGTCCTGTCAATAAAGGCAAAAAGCCAATAAAAATAATAATAATAATAAAAAAAAAGAGCTTTATTCTATCGTAGTGTTCTCAGATCTGAAACAGAAACTGTCTCCATATACTCAGAACATTCCCCTGGGGGCTCTCAGTGTCATCTATAAGATCTTTTCCAGTTTATTGTCTATGGAGCAGTTACAGATTCAACACATTCTCACTCCGACCTCGTCACTTGTAATGTTTGGTCATGGACTTTCCACATCGACATATGACGTGAAAGGTACCCTGGGTGTGTTGGTTGTTGATGTTCTGGGATGTCGTGTCAACTTCAGGCTGTTACATGCATTGTCTGTTTTCAAACTACACTTCCATTTTCACAGGAAATGTACAGTTTGCATATAGTCACTTTCAAAATAAACGCGCTATGTTGGTACAATGCCGCAGATTGTTTTTTTCCTTCAATAACAAATGCATGTGGTTGGGTTTAGGAAAAAAAGAACAGGGTTTAGCTTTACAATCTTACAGGAAGCAAACACCAGCCCAGGTGGAAGTCGGGCGTTGTTGGACTCATCGACCACCCCTCCTCCTCCACTCTGTCTTTTCGCCCCCTTAACTTACGTTGTCTTCTCGCCGCATTTCTCCCTGACGCAACACGATGCTGTTACATAATAATGAGGACCAGCCACAAATAATGCAGACAAAAAAGAATGGATGGAAAGGACAGCTTTTTTCATTTGCGTCTGACACTGGAAGTCACTGCCCAAGCGCCGATATTCGACGACTTCGGGGTGACACCGGGTTGCCAGATTTTATACTATTTAACATCACTAATTTAAGTTTTAGCTTTTCTAGTTTTTTTTTTGGACTGGACCACAGGAATAACGTGCATGAAATTGAAAAAGTTTATTTCTTGTGTTAGTGTTTCTGTAGTCTGCCATGTCTCTTAGCTGAAAGCTAAAACAGCAGGAGTGCTATTGATGTTCTTTCTGTTGTCTAGACCATATAGTATTTCTGTATGGTGACATTTTGTAATTGTTTTACATAAAATGCTAGCAAGATTTAAATGCTGTTCACAGCTCATCTTTCCATGAGATATTGCTTTATTACAGGCACCAGTTATTTGTGGCTCTGGTCGTTTTAATCATATTGATCATAACTGCAAATAAATTTCCATTAAAAAGACAAATCTGTTATATCAACTAAGAAACAAACAACAGAAACAAAGGGTGTCATCAAACTTGAGACTGACTCCCTGTTTCGGCCCTCTGAGAATAAAAAAAAAAAAGACCCTGCCTTGGTCTTGGATTAAACACTGGCTGGTTTTCCTGCTGCCGATAGGAGATGTCTTCCACCCATAGCTTTAGAGCATAGCTCTAGTGCAGCACCTCTCCTCCTCCCACTGGCCTAGCGGGTGGAAAAAGTGACACAGCAACTGACTAAAATGCAAGAGGTAACGCTGCTCCCAGACAGAGTGAACAAATGGAGACAAAAAGATCTCAGACCTCGACTTAGTTTTCCAACATTTATTCAGAATCCACAGGTTACTGTTTGTTAATGGACACACAGAAGAAAGACAGAGACTTTGTTAACTGTGTAACACAAAGTACAGAGTGTGTAGTTACAAACAACAACATATGGAACATGTTCAACTGTGGAGACAGATGTAGATGGTACCTACCAACCCCCCAACACACACACACACACACACACACACACACGCACCCTTCCAGACAGCAGTGTGGTGCAAGTTCACTTCACAAGAGATAGATCGCACTTCACATAGATTATAAAAGAAAAGTTCACATTTGTAGTTCACAATTTGAAAGTCCCAAAAAATGAACTAGTCTTTGTTCACCTCTTCCACTTATTTGAATGAAATAAAAGCTTGTGATCATCATTCACTGGCAAATATTTCCCAAGGCTGATTGGATGCTTCAACTCAAAATGTAGTTTCAGTTGTTCAGTTCAATTCGTTGTCAGTGTTGTTGTTGTAAAAAATACGGGACTTTTTGCTGTTGGAATCTGTACTGTTTTGTTCATAAAACTTTTAAATATTCATATGAACTGGCTTCAGCCCCCTTTCATGGTCATGCAAAGGAAGAGTTTTAGTTCAGATATAGGTAGGAGAAAACACGTATTTACAGGGATCTTTGACACAACACCGGGACACCAGGTGCCATAAAACAGCACGTGAGCATTGCTTACTGTCGCAGGAGTTAACAGTGCTAGTTGCAAACAGGACTGTTCACTTCACCGTTCACCAAACAGGAGTTTAAGTAACACATTCCCACTCTCAACTTCTCAGATTTCACCTTTTGTTCAGGTGGACTTTGACATCTAAATATGACGCCCTAGGTGTCCTGGGTGTGTCTGTTGTCGACCTTTCGGGACACTGTGTAACACCATTTTCACAGAAACTGTACAGTTTCTGCTCATTAGATGCATACAGTCTTTTTCAAAATAAACTTGTGTCCGTAAAACACCTCATATTTATGTTAGGGTTAGTTATTTCCTAACAAAAGCATGTGGTTAGGTTTAGGCAACAGTGTAGAAAAATACATCATGGTTTGGCTCAACATTCATATAAGAGCTCAACACCAGACTCATGGGTGGAAGTCCTGTGTTTGTTGGACCCATCCCCTACCCTCCTTGCCCTAGACTTTCCAGCTCCTGAAATGATGTTGTTACCAGCAGAATATAACATTGACGCCATCTGGCAGCATTATACACTGACGGCATATCATACTGTCGCAAAAGGATGCCTTTTTTCATCCATGTCTGAGGCTGACCAGACAAAGATATTTGACGACTTCAGACTGAGAATGAGTTGTTTTGGTGTGTTCATGCCCAACACTGTCAGACAGTCTCTGCTCTGAACCAAGGACATTAATCTTAAAAGAGTCAAATTTTGAATTTTGACAAAGAACTCTTACTCCTACTTATCTTTTAAGCATCAGTCAAGCACAAATTATGTTATAAAACAGCTTAACCAGTTCTCCACCATATCCCAAACTGACAAGTTAAAAATCTTAAATCAGCTGTGACAGCAGTCATCGCTCTGTCCCCAGGCCACAGCATTTTAACCACAAGCTCAGGGAAGTATTAAAGGCTGATTGCCCTCAGCGAGCCTCTACCAGGTGTTTTATGTGGCAGGTGGAGGTTTGATTGGTAGCAGGTGGCAGACAGTTAAAGTGCTCAGTTAAGCCTTTAACCCAGCGAAGGCAGGGTGCAATCCATTTTAACGGTTGACTACACTAACAAATCTCTGCAGAGACAAGTACATTTAAAAGCAATGTTACAGTGCATTGAGCTGGTCTCAGTTGAGCTACACTAAGCTTTATTCACAGCTCAGTCGCCAAAGTAAAATGTTGGCTTTGTCCTTTTCTGCAAACAACAGATATGTTACATTTCATATGTATCATGTCAACATTTCTTGAGTGATGTAGCTCAGTTTAATTGAGCTGAGTGTCTTGACAGGATGAAGAGGGAAAGGTGGGTGGTGTGACATCCTGTTGAGATAGCAGACAACTGTTCAAGACCAACAAACAACAAAAGCTGGTATTTTTAACGTCACGTCAGGACATTATCAGCCATGTTACCGGCAACCAAAATGGGTTATTTAAGCCAAACTATGATCTTCTCCAAACCCTAACCAAGTAGTTTTTGTGCCTAAACTTAACCACACATTAACCACAGTGTTGTCACAGCATGAAATTGAAAACTGAAACATACCGGCTACGTATGGTGAATTCAAATTTAACAATTAAGTGGCTCAAATTCGAGCTCACCTGGTAGAGTGTGTGCACCATAGAGGCTTTGTTCTTTGCAGTGGCCCGAACTCAGTTCTGATCCGTGGCTCTTTGCTGCATGTCATTTACCACTGTCTTTGGCTGTCCTATCAGTAAAGGCAAAAACATGTGTTGCACATGTATATAGTGCGTAGAGTTTGGATTTATGATTATGATTACATCCAAGATAGTGTCAGATCAATTACATCATTTATTTAACATTTTTCAGCCAAATGAATATCAACCCTTAACCAAGGTTTGTGATCACCAGTGTTGTAGTACTGAACATCAGTCTGGGTCTTGAGACCAAGACCAGTGATCAACAAAAGACTGAGCAAGGTCTCGGTCTTGTCTCGGTCTCAGACAAAGATGACTCAGCATTTTATGTCAAGACCACTGAAAACCACGACTGCAGAGATATAACTAAATTGCCTTTGCAAAGAGTTGAAATAAAGGTGGTTCCGCTATTGGTGTCCAGTTGTGCAAGAGTAGACATGCTTTTATAGCAACTAAACTATGTTATTTAATGAATGATTATGCCTTCAACTAGAGATTGGAGGACCCTTTAGTAAAAGCCCTGGTCTATGTACTAGGGTTGGTGTTACTTTTACGAGTCAGTTGCTCATCAGATCCTTTAGTCATCAGCTGATTTGAGATTACAATTCAAAACGCTGGGGATTTCACCATAAAAATGAATTCTAAGATCAAGAAGTTGTCGTTTTCACTGTTCCAGGTTTGTATCAGTCATTCTTACACAGCACAAACTAATCAGAATGTAGGTGAAGATGGAGGCATGATCTATAACAGGATTAAATCTCCCACCAGAGGTTTGTGCAGCAACATGAATGTGACAAACGCAAAGTAAAATCTTTTTTTTCTGCATCGAAGCCTTGCCTGGCTTTACAAGCTCCAACTGTTTTGAAGACCGTTCTCCTCCTTCCCATCTGTGAAATCATTCAAGTGCGGAGGAGGTCTGGAGGAGTCATTTTACTTCCTTGTTGTCACACTAACTGCAGCCGTAAAGCCAGAGAGGCCAGGCGCTTTTTGTCAGGTTTCTCCTGACAAAAACTCACAGACGTTGTGAGCAAAGCTGAGTCCAAGGGGATTATTTTCAACTTCGATGTGCAACACCACTGAAACAAACTTTTTTTTTTTTTTTAAATCTAGGTAACTCCTCAGGGATACAGGGATAGAAAGGGGTGTAGATTTGAAATTTTGCACTCTCTCATCTGTTTCCTTTGAGACTTCTGCACCAAGTATTGAAGTGTTGGATGGTTTCCCTTCCTCTGAAATTAGGTGGATTATGAAATGCCCATGAATTCCCTGGCACTGATGTGAGAACACTTCAGATGTTCAATGGTTTTGTGACACAAAGTGTGAAGTAAAAAAGCAAAGCTAACACATAGAAAATAAGAAATAATAGTGACAGAAGATGAAAAAAAGGAGGTTTCTTGTTTGGGTTTGTCTCCTCTTCCTTTACAGGACATGGAAGGTTTGAGGTCAGGCATGAAGGGGTGGCATATGTGGGCCTTTAAGTGATGCGTGGAGAGGTTTTTTTTCTCCTCAACTTTGACCTCACCTCTATAACTCTTGTTTGCCACCCATCATTCCCACTGCAGGGACCCTATCATCTTTGTGTGTTAGTATCTTGGGGAAGACAGAAGGAGCAAGAGAGAAGCATGACATTGCAGACATTTATTTAACCAAATAGTATCCGCAGAGAGAACTGCTCAGACGCAGCTGAAGTCATGGAAGCAATATTATTGTGGTATGTGGACCTGGGACTGAAGGGGAACAACAGTTTCCATGCTGGAAAAAAAAAGAACTAAGATTCCTCCCTCCTGAAAGCTCGGCCAGTCTGCATCCATCATACCGAAATAAAACTGCAGGAACCAGGGCGATTTGAAAGAGGTGGAGTTACTGAGGGGAAGTGACGGAGGAGAGAAAGAAGTTTAAGTCTCAGATTTCCATTAGTGTTAATATCAGTGCCACAGTTTGTCATGTTCACATCTTTTGCAGGGCTTCGTTGTTTTTTTCTTCAGGGGTATGATGACGTCATTGGCTTCATAACAACCCTGATGTTCAGTGCTGTAGCTCTGATGGAAGCAAAATGGTAGTTTTATGGCGCAAGACTTTTTCTTGATCTGAATTTTGTTAATCTTGTCTCTTTACTGACAGTGTTTCCTTTTCAAAATCTCAATCGTTTACAGCAAAGGTTAGCTATGGATGGAGCGCATTGTCTCTCTTTTCTGTGGTGTGTCATCCGGGGCTCTGAGTGCATTTTCCCAGATGTGTAATGATATACTGCTGCGTTGAACTCGCCTCTAACCAGCCAGCGAGAGAGAGGGAGCGAGGGAGCGAGGGAGAGAGAGGGAGAGAGAGAGAGAGACTCCAGACAGCTGAACTCACTTAAATGTGTTCCTCATGTGTGCCGTAATATGGAAAAGATTTCAGCGCTCTCCCCTCCACTCACCATAGCTGAGTTCAGTTTAACCCTTTAACAGCCAAAACACTTTGACTTCACTAAATAGGATTAAGGCTGCTGGGCGAAGTCTGCAGGTCCTGCATCTTTCATCCTAGCTGTGCAAACTGTCCCTCAGAGGTTTGCTTACACACATGAGTCCAGTCAGATTGCAACTATAATTCAACCATTAAAAAAAGACCTAGCCTAATTGTAACTGTAAATAGCTGAATTTCTCTTTATAAGGTCAAAGGAATATGCTATGGTCTGCCATACCAAGTAGGAAGAGTCTGAGTGTATTGGGTTGTGCACATTTACCGACAAATATTCATTGTTGACTATTAAATCTACAATACTGTGCAACAAACAAACAGTTTTAATCCAGGAAAGTGCAGCAAAGCACTGATAGAGCTAAATGCTAATATTAGCATTCTCTTATGACAATGCTGATATGCTGATGTTTAGCAGGTATAATGCTAACCGTCTTAGTTTAACATAGCATGCTAACATTTGCTAATTAGCACTAAAAGCAATGAGCAGACAAGGATGATGGAAATGGCAGTAGATTTGCAGATATATTGTTCATGACAGTGAACACAACACATCTCTACTCCCTTCAGCGGTACAAAAATGAAGCCAAAATGTCCCAGATATGGACGCTGCAGTAGTGATTGCATAGATGTATAATAATAACTAGATATCAGATGATGAGATGGCGCTTATCCATTCCAATAGAGTTGCTCACCTGGCACATATGCCAAAAAAAGTTTCTAGCTTGCTGCTTTACTGTCGCGATATGTGGCCTACTGAATACGTGCAGTAGTGTTTCTCTCACTTGCACCACCTGTGAGTTCCTGTTCGGCTCACAGACTTTACATTGTAATGACGTCACAGATTTTTAGATAGTTTTTTCCACTCAAGGAAAGTTTTACAAATATTAAACCTCAGTGGTAGTCTGGACATCCAGACTCAAATCTAGAAAGATTTTGAGTCTGCCCCTCACAGATACACCCTTCGTACCCAAGGGGCGGCACTAACTGAAGCATATTAAATGCCGCTGCACACAATTGGATAACACGATGGCCAATCAGAGCAAAAAACAAGGTGACATATGCTTTGCACTAAGCCCCATTTGTTTGCCGACCAGTGGGGCTAGTCTTCTGCTCGTCTCTCCAGGAACAAGATAAGTGTAGTTGGCTTAACATTTCTTCCAAAGCTAAACTGAATGGACGTGGTCCTTCGCAGCTCCTATCTTGGCTGTTTACTTTTCGACTCCTATGGCGCAGCGCTGTCTTCATCATGTTAAGCCCACCCAGAGCCCGCCTGATTGGTCCGATAGGCAATTCAGCGGGCTCTGCTTGTCGGGGCCAGTCAAAAACTTAGAACAGAAAGAGTCATAATTGACCTTGTTTGCAGTTTGAGGTGTCCTGCCAACAGCTTTACAAACTTTTACAATGGCGGTCTCTAGGGATTTTTTTTTTGTTGTTGCTGCAATACCACGAGATGCCACTAGGAAAAGTTGTGAGATGATGTCACAGCCTCTCTGTATAGCATCAAATAACTTAATTACAACCAATTTTATCCAGAAAAATGGACAACCATCAGCGTTATAAAAACAATCTAAAATGACAGAAACCATCTTTGGGGAAAAAAAAATATTTAATCTGTGTGTGTGATTTTCTAGTCTGGCCCATATCCCAGACACTAACATGGAGGGGGTGGAGTTCATGATTTATACTGTAGTTGGCTACCACGGAGGCGATCGAGATGTTTCGGCTTCTTTTTAGGGGAGGTGTCATGTCATGTCATGTCGTCCATCATATACAGTCAATGGAAGAAGCAAAGTATTAGACAAACTGAGCTTTTGATCTGCTGATGGAGCTAGATTGAAAGTTAAGGAATCCAAAGCTGTTCACTCATCCTGCAGAGGGCGTGAACATTTTGCACCAAATGTCATGGCAATTTGATAATGCTCAAATACCATAAATATGTCAACCTGCTGTGGGCACCACAGGAAGTCATTAGGAGTCATCCTCAGGGCCCTATAAACATTGTAGGCTACTGAGTTTCATGGCAATCCAGCCAATAAATGTCAATATATTTTAGTCTGGACCGAAGTGGTGGACCGACCAACAGACTGACTCGGCCCTCCCTGGAGCCATGTGTGGCAACTGTGGCCAACAACTGCCTCTGAGTGATGTTAAGTGTACCACAGCCACGTCAAACATGTTGCCAGATAATGAGTTTTAACCTTTATAACGTGTATCTTTGACTTCTAGCACCATATGAAGAGGAAGGATGACACTCAATTGGGTATAATACTATGACATTATGACATACGGATGGGAATATTAATGTAATTCTGATAGCCCAGTTGAATTTACAATCTTTAAAGAAATAAAGGAGGTTAAATTTTCCTCATTGAACAATCCCTTTGACTTTTATCTCTGCTCCTGGACAAAATGGCCGCCAAAACCTTGACTGAACTCAAATGATCAACTTGACTCTTTTGCATATTTATGCAGCCGTTCAAAAGAAGGAAAAAAAAACATTAAAAGAAAAAAAATACATATACGGACATTTTCTTGCTCTACATTTATATGAGTTGGACTTTTTTTCCTCTCTCAAACCACGGCTCAGCTCTATCTAGCAATTAACTGCCTGCCGTGGACTCTGGTGACATTGTGCGTGGATATTTCTGTCACGTTTATTATGCGTTTGCTGACCAGACTGTGAGTCATGTGGACACACAGGCAAATCTAACCATGTGTTAGTCCCAGCCAAGGGAGGTTCCCTACTTTGATTTTCTCCCTTTTGCCTCCTGCCTTTTTGCAATTCTCACGTTCTCTCTCATCACTTAAGCTCTTTCATTGACAGAAAGGCTTTCTGGGGGTACAGTCTTCAGTTCAATCCTCTGAAGTATGCAAGAAAGATGCAAGAAGCCGTAAAGAAAAATTCTTTTTTATATGATTGTTAAGTGTATCTCCAGTGGAAAAGCTATTCCCTGTGACTCAACTCCTCCACCATACTCTGTTGTGTTTCCTGACACATATTTATACTCTCCCTTACCCCTACCCCTCACTCCCTCCCTGCACCCATCCCCAGACTGACATTAGACCAGCTCCTCAATAACCCCGCCTCCCTGCAGCTCAAGTCTAAAAGTTCAACAAATATATTCCAGTGGAAACAGCCTGCAGATGTGGTAACCTGAGGGAGTGAAGGCAGACAGGGAGAAAGAGAGACGAAGAGATGGTGACGAAGGCAGGGGGAGACACTGAAATGATACGAGAAACAAGGGGTAGAAGGGAAAACAGGAAAAGCAGAAGAAGGAAGGGAATGAGCGAGAGAAGGCGTTACATACACATAGACACATCACAAACTTGGCCCGGGTGTTGTATAATTTGAAGCACTTAAAGAAAATGAGTGCTCCTTAAAAAGCCCTTGCCTGTCTTTTACTACTTCTCCCCCAGTTCCTTCCTTCCTTGGTGCTACAGAGTCGGACTCAGCAGGGGGAATAATGCCAGTGGCTTCAGCCTGCTGATATGTGCTCAGGCCTGTCGAGCCAATAAGACAGCTGAATTCTTTGACTCAGCTACGTTTTTGATCGTCGTGCTTAAAGACTGGAGCGAGTGACAGCAGCCTCCAGGTTCTCCTCTAAATCCCAATCGTGCTAAATTAACATGCCTGACTATTGTACTGTCTGTAACCTGCTGCTGCTTCTTGTAACTTAATGTCGGAAGGAGCAGGGATTCACTGCCTTGATAAAATAAAGAAGTGATGATGGTTGCTGCCTGATTTGTTTTCCTGCAGGTGAAAAAGCAATTACAGACTCAAGCTGTGCATCCAGATGTTGTTTAAACCCACAAAACTTTATTTCATGTTCTAGTCAAATTCCCAAAGGTTCAAAAGATGCCAAACACGTTGAGCTTAATTTGTGTATAAAATGATGCACTTGACATTTAGAATATTTCTCTCTGACAGGACGGTGAAGTCTACAGTAACACTGGTTCGGGCTGAGAGGAAAAGTTTAGCACATAATCAAAAATCCATATTTTTCCTCTTACCTGTAGTGCTATTTATCAGGCTAGATTGTTTTAGTTTGAGTTGCCAAGTGTTGGAGATATCGACCGTAGAGATGCCTGCCTTCTCTTGAATATAATGGAACTAGACAACACTCAGCTTGTGGTGCTCAAAGCACCAAAAATACATATACTATACATTTGAAAAGCTTAACAGCAACGTCTCTTTCCAGAAATCACGACCCGGTTACTCGAGATAATTCACAGACCTTGTTGTGAGCAGTTTCATGTAGGAGCCATTTTCTTTTTACCGAACTACACCTGTAACCGTATCGCCACGCAGAAGGAAGCGTGCATCTACTGCTTGCTCATGTAGCACCACTGAGCTAGCTAACATTACAGCTCAGTCGAGGAAGATGCCATTAATGTTTACATTTTGCTCTGTCATGAGCTTGAGCCTCTTGTCCATGAGTAGATGCACTCTTCCTTCTGCAGGGTGATACTGTTGGCCATCAAGTTCTGTTATATTCGAAAGAACTCAGTCGACAACTCGCACCAAAACCATCTAGATTGATAATCGTGCTACAGCTGTTTACAATGAACTTGCACTTGTATTGCACCTTTCTAGTCTTCCAACCACTTTGAGCGTTTTACGCCATGTCACATTCACCCATTTACAAACTGGTGGCCGAGACTGCCGCACAAGGTGCTGCAAACTTGCTACCCAACTTAAACATTCACACATTTGGGGCTCAGTTTCTTGCCCAAGGATACTTGGAAGTCACGAGCCTGGGTGTTATCCTTGACTCAGACCTAAATTTTAAATCTCACATAAAGAAGGTGACCAAAACAGCTTTTTTTCACTTACGAAATATTTCAAAGGTGCGACCATTCCTATCCCAACAAGATGCCGAAAAACTGGTACATGCATTCATTTCAAGCAGAATTGACTACTGTAATGCTCTCTTCACCGGCTTTCAAGCAGAATTGACTACTGTAATGCTCTCTTCACCGGCCTTCCAAAGCAATCCATTGACAAATTACAATTAATTCAGAACTCTGCTGCCAGGCTGTTAACTAGAACAAGAAAGAGAGAGCATATCACCCCAGTTTTAGCTAACCTTCACTGGCTTCCAGTATCTTTTAGGATTGATTTTAAAGTGCTTTTACTTGTTTTTAAGGCTCTTAATGGGTTGGGACCAGCCTACATTACTAATTCTTTGTCGTTTTATAATCTTTCACGGCCTCTTAGATCCTCTGCTGCCAGCTTTTAAAATATAAACTACTCTAATGAGAAAATTGGCAGCTCAGCCTTTTTTAACTATGCACCAAAATTATGGAACTCACTACCCAAGGATATAAGAGATACAAGCTCTGTGAACATTTTCAAACGACAATTGAAAACTTGCATTCAACTAACTGTCACTATTCCCTGGTTTTTATCCCCATCCTTCACATTTTTTATCTGCTTTTACTTTTATCTTTTACATATTATATTGTTCTTGGTTTCATTGTGCAGGATTTGCACTTGTTTTTTTTGTTTGTTTTTTTAAATTGTATTTGTCTGTTTTTATTTTGTTGTAGAGCACTTTGAGCTACACCTCCCTGTATGAAAGGCGCTATATAAATAAAGTTTATTATTATTATTATTATTATTATTACTATTATTATTATTATTATTATACTTTGACATGCAGGCTGGAGGGTCCTGGGATCAAACTGCCAGTCTTCTGACCTGCTCTACCTCCTGAGCCACCGCCAGTGATCTGCCACAAGACAGCTTGCCTTTGTTTCCTTTGTCCTCCTTTCTCTTCTCCTTCTCTTGCAGGCCTATACCTTCTGACTGCCTCATATTAATTAAGACCCATCCTTTTAAAATTCCACAACCATTCAACAAGACAAAAAAATGGCCTGTAATTAAAAAAAAAATGACCCTCTTGTGCTACACTGTATGTTTGAGCTTAAAATAAATGACTGAAATGCAAATGAATCTTGGGAAAGAAAGGGAAATTTAATGTGTAGGCTCAATATCACTGGTGGCAACACTTTCACTTAGTTTAAACATTATATAGTGACAGAAATTCACATTTTGGGCAATATTCGTTTTCACTTTCTCGCTGAGTTTTAGATGAAAAGATGGGTACTACTTTCATGTCTGTGTGGTAAATATGACGCTACAACAAGCAGCCAGTTAGCCTAGCTTAGCATAAAGACTGGAAACAGGTGGAAACAGCTAGCCTGACTAAAACCACCTGTAAAACTACAATGTGTCATTTTTACACTTAAGTTTTGTATGGGTTAAATAAACAAGATATAACATACTGGTTGGTGGGGTTGCTTTTGAACAGAGCCTACTGTGCTAAGCTAAAAGCTGCTGTCCTTTGATAATCAAGCTGACCAAATACAGGCAGGCCAAGTTGGCCATAGAAATCAATATTCAGTGGCCTTGGACTCTGTTGTGCTATTCGGTGCCAGGATGTAAGAAATCTGCAGAGACTGCTGATTCACACCCTACACTCCATATCTTAAAATGCTAATTCATTATTTTACAAAAGCATTTTCATCAAAGACAAGCTGAGTTCAATGGTTTCAAGTTTTTCTGACGGTAGTCCTGTGTGGAAAGTTCGTCGCAAGCGCTCAGAGAAGAGAAAGAGAAAAACTGCCTGGAACATAGGCTGTAATTTGGAAACCTCAACCGCCCCTGCATGTCTGCTGGTGTGTGTGTGTGTGTGTGTGTGTGTGTGTGCAGTGCCCTGTTTAATTAGTGCCTCGTGTGTGTGTGTGAGTGTCACAGAGGGCAGTGTGTCTGAACCTTTTATCCATCACTCTCCCTGCTCCCTTCAACTTTCAACCGTTTTTTGATCTTTGCTCATCTCTGTCGTCTCTGCCTTTGCTTCACTTGGGGAAAGGATTATAGGTATGTGTGTGCGCTCCTCCTCTTTAATCACTAACTCTCTCTTTCTATCTGCTCCGTCTCGAAATTTCCTCTACAGACAGCTGTGGGTGTCTGAGTGTACGGGCCACACATACCCATACATACCAGTCACTTTAATGTAGAGCAGAAGCATACAGAGAGACATTTTTGGTCGGACTTAGAAGTTCCCTTTACCAAACAGAAAAAGGTAAAAGGAAATTTCATTCTGTTGACTCCCTCCAGCAGGTTCACATAAATAAAATTGATGCTTCTATGTTTGCGTCTTGATGCAAGATATGGTGTAAATTTCACAGTGGCACGTTTTATTTCCTAGATTATACGACAATCCTGCACAAAATTTTGTATGCTGTACATTCATATATTTTATAATTCAAGACACTGTCACTAAAGAAGATGATTTTCTTGCCTTACATCGTCAGTTGAAGTTTTACCACCTGATCTTATCTGTGATTCAGAGCCACAATATGACATGATAACATCAGATATACTCTGGTGTTTTGCTATCAAAGACGCGATAGTTATACATTTCCATCAAAGCAAATAGCAGTTGTTGATCAGATCTTGTTTCTTCCTATCTCCTCGCTCATTTTCTTACCAGCTGGCTGACAGGTGGACAGCCACCCCTGACATGAGAGGAGCCGCTCCACCCACAGTCCTCGGCTCTTTCTTCCGCATCAGAATGGAAACGTGAGACCCAGCGATGGAGGCCAGTGAGGAAACAACTTCGACGAGCCAATCGAAGCGCAGCACATCTGGAGGAATCTGCCTGCTGGCCCAGCTGGCAGCACTATGGGAGACAGCAAAGGATAGGAGCAAGATGTTAGATTCAAAATGGCTGAGGGATTAAAGAAGAATCTCCAGGAGTGGAAAGGAATATGTCTTGTTGATTTCAGTTTAGCTTAATTTACCTTTACTGTACACCATTCTGATTTGATTATAAAAAGCCTGAAAAAAAGTACAATAAACTACATCTTTTTCTGCCTGTACCATTTGCAACGCTTTCCCATTACAACACTGACATATTTTTGAATGAAGACTTATATAAACCAATAGTTTACAGGTGTATTAGGGTAACCTAAACTAGCTGTCAACTCCCAGTGATGAAATGACCCACGCTGCCTGAAATAAAGAAGGTTTAGCCCCTGAAAATGCCAATTAAAGAGCCCCTCCAGTGCAAATCAAGTGTTTCACCTTGTTAACACGTCCACATGTTTTTTTTTAGTTTGTTTTATATGCAACGAGACATATCTGGAGCGAAATATGGGGACAATGCCATGGCTGAGCAGTTCTATCTTGAAACTGAAGTGTACCAATGACTCAAAAACATAGATTCTTTCAGGGTTTGTTACACAACAAGCCCAGGAAATCTATCCCACAGTGCTACAGCGAAAAGACCAACGACCAATGCACTCTCATCCTAACTCGTCAAATATCGTTGCTTTGTCACAGGACTTTCACGTCTACATATGACGTGCTTGATAACCTCCTGCATCTGTTGTTGACATGCCGGGACAGTGTGTCAATATACGCTTGTTACAAGCACTGTGTCCTTTCAAAGTATGCTTCTGTTTCACAGGACATGTACATTTTCAGCCCGTTAGATGCAAACAGTCTTTTTCTAAATGCACGTACAGTGTAGGTAAAACACTTTGTTTTAAGTTTATGTCCTTGAGCAACAAAAGCACATGGTTAGGTTTGTTTGTTGAAACAATCCACCTCCCCATCCCACCGCCCTATAGGGACTTTCCAGCTCTTTCCGTCAGGTAGTGGCCAGCGGCATTAGAATTTGATATCGCCATGATACCACCATGAGATGCCTTCTGACAGTGTTACAAATTGATGCCACCCGACAGCGCAAGGTTTATTTTTGCATCAGCATCTGACTCCAAAATCACTGACAAAGCGGCAGCATTTGATGAGTTGGGAAGGAGAACAGGCTGAGGCTACATATTAGTATTTTGCAAGGTTCACTTTCATTTTAAGTTGTAAGAGCTGGTTATCACTATCTGATGCTTACTGGAAACCCAATTTGCTCAGGTTCTGTCCCCTGACCCAAAGGAGTCGATTGGACTGGAAGTTTTGAATGCCAAATACTTAATTTCCTGCATTACGGTAAATTTTTGTGGAAATGTCTTTATTTTCGTCAAAATGAAACTCTGCTACTGTCATGTTTTTAGTGGGGGGGGGATGCATGTGTTCTAAATACTGAAGGGGACATGTCTCCTGAGTCTCCCCCAGAATCTGCGCCTATGCCCTGACCAGTAGGCTATCCTCACCCAAACCATACAAGGTCAGTGCTTAATCCCAAATATCCTCACACATGCGGTTTCCAGTACAGACCAGGCAGTGACAGCAGCAATCAGGAGCAAGGTTAATCTAATACTAGCAACACTAGCTGCTTGATAACGTAGTCAAGCTGAAGGCTCGTGTCACCCATTAACGTTTACAAGCAGATGTTTGTTTTTTAATTGATGCGAAGAGTCTAAAGGTAGAAGGTACCCAGCTAACAGCTAGCTAGTACCTGATGTTCAGAGCTAATTTGCACGTTCATAGATCTAGTCATTGGACAGCACGGTGGTGTGGTGGTTAGCACTGTTGCCTCACAGCAAGAGGGTTCCTGGTCCGATCCCAGGAGGGAGCCCTTCTGTGTGGGTTTTCTCTGGGTACTCCAGCTTCCTCCCACAGTCCAAAGACATGCAGGTAACGGTGACTCTAAATTGCCCGTAGGTGTGAATGTGAGTGTGAATGGTTGTCTGTCTCTATGTGTCAGCCCTGTGATAGTCTGGTGACCTGTCCAGGGTGCACCCTGCCTCTCGCCCAATGTCAGCTGGGATAGGCTCCAGCCCCCCTGCAACCCTCAACAGGATAAGTGGTTACGGAAAATGGATGGATGGATAGATCTACACATACTGAAGGAGGCAAAGGTGTAAAATTACATGAAAGCCATTATATGGCATTTGTTTGCTTCTTTCTTTGTCTGTTTTTTACAAAAACCTACCTCTTAATATGTAATTTTAATGACCAGAAATGAGTTTTCAGGGGGTTTTATCATGTCCAGGAGAGGAACTATAAAACATTAGCAGGACAGACCCTGGAAAATGTGTTATTAAATAAATAACAGTTGAGCTTTTTAAACTTAGATTTAATGGGTGTTGTCATTGTATTTTCAGAAAACTGTTTCTCATTGATTTGCATCTGCTGCTATGTTCATGACCCTTTATTGTAGAGCTAAATTATATTTTTTATTTTTCAGTCTTCTAATGAATGTTTTTTAAAAGCTAATCGTGCTTTTGAATGTCCACAAAGAGCACCTTTTCACCGTTGTAAAACATAATTGTCTGCTTCATGTGGAACGTGGTTGATTCAAGAGAAAAAAGTCTGATGATGTGGAGCTTTGCAGCCATCTTTGATTTCCTACGCCGCCTGTCTGGTCTCCTAAGGCTTCAGCTCCTCAGCAAACATGAGAATGTAACTCCTCAGTGAGTGGGAGCCCTGCCATCTTTAAAACACATTTCATCTCGCTCGCTCGCTCCTCCCCTTCTTTTTTCTTCTCTGTCTTTCTATCTTTCTGGTTCGACTAAGGGAAGAGTTGAGGTGAAGTCGTTGGGAGTGTCCAACAATTACTCTTTTTTTTCTGGCACAGAGGGGGGAGGAAAGGGAACGGGCCTGTCTGTGGCAGGAGGCGAAGAAGAGCTGTGCACTTATTTGTGATAGATAAGCTCCTATATTGTCTCTGTATTGTTTTAGAGTGGCTTAAATATTGAGTACTAACACAGCTATAGAATACATAATCGATAAAACACACTCCTTGACGTAAAGAGGCAATAGGGGGATACTAGGCCTTTCTCATGGCAGACATTTTGACTTGTCATTATAGGGAAAGCACAGGTGTTACTCATGGCACTAGCAATGGCTCCAGTCTATTCAAGTGTCCCAGTGAGTGTGACAGTGAGCCAGTATGCACCCTGAAAGGAATTCGGCCATCATTACTTGTTTTATTTACACCTGTGCTTTTCCTACTGTGACAAGTCAAAATGCCCTCCATGACAAAGGGCCTCAGTGGCTGAACTTGACCAAATCATGAACTTGATTTTCATAAGTTTGCATGTTTTAAGCCTGTTTTAAAACAACAGTCAGGAGCCTGTATGAACATTGAAGATCTGCTTACTGTCATATGTCCTCCTGTGATTGGATAAACTGCATTTAAGCTGGCTGTGACACAGGGCCACCGGGCCATATATTTGTTCTAGTACCCAATAGATACTTTCTGTCATCCCTCTGGGGTTGTAATGTAAATGCAAGTGTTAAAACACTGAGTGCATCACTGCATTTGTCTTAACTTAGGAATATGTGTATGCTGTGTTCTCTGCTCACTGGAATGGACAGTGGCTGTGTAATATATGGCAGTATGAGGGCCACGCTGAGTGTTGTTGGAATAGATGACATGTCTGGTCATGTGGGCAGGTAGGAGCTGCTCAGAGAGAGAGAGGGGTTGAAACTAGAGCTCTACTTCACACCTGTCTTTTGTCAGTCTCAAGCTCCAGCAGAGTATGTTGAATGTGAATCACTGCATTCCACTGATAAGCTGCTGCTGTCGCTGACTTCAGTGCTTTTTGCTTTAATTCTATTATTCTATCTGATCTGAGGAGTTGTAACAGAAATGTAGGAATAGATACATAATTTTATTTTAAAAGACAGTGAATTGTTCAGGAAATGCTTGATGCACTTGTGTGGAAAAAATAAGCATGACACGAAATCTGTTTGGCTGCATGAGAGATATTGATGATAGCCACATACTCAAAACAGCAGAGCAGTCACTAATGCCTCCCAAAGCAATAAAAGAATAAGAATGAAGTTTTTCCCCCAAAAAGATCCGTGCGTAAAGCGGCATACTAACAGTCCATTCCAACTAAAATCCAACAACGTTTCAATAGCTAATCCTACTCTCTGTTTCTAAAAGTAATTGTTCCCCAAAAAGATTCCAAAGTGGAGAAGACTCGGCTCCTCTTGGTGCCAACCGATGCCCACCGACGCGCACCAAAATGTGCCATTTTACGCACAAACATAAACTGTGCGCAAGGTTAGACGCCCGGTGCCTGCATCTCCGTACTGACACTCCGGATTCACTGCAAGCCGTAAAAGAGGGGAAAAAACGTAAGGCCTTCTTCTCCCTTTTAAACGTCGACGCTGTCCACGTCCTCAAAAAGAATGGATCTAATTAAAACGTTGCACTCGTCATCATCGCCAAAGCTTTGCCAAACGGTTTCTGGTGGAGAGGAGGCTGGGAGATGCAGCACCACATGACTGAGTCTGAGCTGGAGAGGGATGGGAGTCAGATTGGGTTTCTCTTCTCTCATTGGCCGGTGGGCTGACTTTTGACACGCAGACCAGGGACCCTCCTGCCGTATAAATAAGCCTGATAGAACTTTATTATTCTAGCATCACGGCAGCAGGTTTGTGCTCAGTTTGGAGTTACTCGTGTCACCACAACTGTATGCCTGCTTGAGGGTGGTTTAAAACGGGTTTAGCAGCACAAGGAGTCTGCATGTCCTCTTAGACATGCTCAGCTTTGTGGATACTCGGATTCTGTTGCTGCTTGCAGTAACTTCATACCTAGCATCATGTCAACGTAAGTTTGAATATCTGCTCTTTTTCTGTGATGGATATTATTTTTTTCTCTCGCGTCCCACTGCTTGAGGATCTTTGGCTTTTGTTTGGGACTTACATGAAGGTCAACCTGGAGACAGCTCAAAGCACTGCAGAATAAAGCTCCATGGATTGAGCTCATGCAGAGGATTCTTCAACTTTTCTCCAAGGATACAGTTATTTTATATTTGATTAGTTTCCGAGAGGGAGAAGTTGCACTCCTAGGAAAAAAGTTTCCTTGCTTTGAAAGAGACCTGTAGTAGTCGGCCTGGGGTCTTTTCTAAACTTTTAGTGCATGTTGAGTCATCAAAATAGGCTAAATGTGAATTTTCCTTTAGGAATAGGATGAAAAAGTCTGTGGGGCGTTGTACATATTGTTCCATCCAGGCGTCCAGCTAATCAAGCTTTATTATTGGAAACAGCAACGTCTCCCCCTGGTGGCCATGAATGCAAACATCTGCTTGGCACCAATTTGACTGTGTCCTCTGCAAAGAGAGGCATATCTACTTTTTAAAAAAATATTAAAGACACTAAATGCGTGCATATTTTAATATTCCTAGATTTTGTTAAACTAAAAAGCATTTTCTTTAACTTTCTTTACAGGTACAGTCAACTGCGTGATTTGTATTTATTTAGGAAACGATTTAGAGATCAAAACAGAATATATGCGTTGAAGTTGAAGCTCCTTGGAGATATTTTTCAGAATCATAGCACATTAAATGGGGAGATGATAGTCTCACATCACTTTGAATGTCCAAGCGCGCCCCCTTGTGGTGGAGATTGGTCATGAGGCGTTAGAGTTCATGGGGAGGTCCCAGCTGCACCGAACCCAGCCATGACCAGCTGATGTCCACCTGCAACAAAGTGAAACAAGAGATACAGACATCAGCCGCGAATGAGTCGTCAGATAGTCAAAACGTTTTACTCTTTTTGAATAATTAAATTAAATTAAAAATGCACCACTATTTTTAGTACAAAATCAGACAAACATGCAGCCACTTTTTAACACAAAATTAGAAAAATACACCTTTAAATAACATCAGAACAGCATCAATAACACATCATACAGTCACCAGTGATGTCGTTCTTGCCCTGTTTGCAGTAGCAGGCCAACTATTCCTGTCCCAAGGGCATACACTACCTGTTCAGGCCTGTTAGCAGCGGGATCCTTAATAGCTGGAATGCTACTGAGCACTGGATTCACACTGCCTGCAGAGTTCGAAGAGGTTTAGCATGCAGAGATGGCCCTCAGCTACACTTTTAGAAATGAGCTGATACCTGTGCTGCAGCGAGCAACCTGAGAGCAATGCGGGAAGGCTAATTGTTTTAGGCATGTCAGAAGAGCTTGTTTAACAATTAAAGACACTGGTGTAGACACATCATTGAAGCCACAGATGGTAGTTAGGGGCTTCAGAACACAAAAGAAGTGCAGCTTCCTGTTTGACATTGAATATTAAGTCATTTCTGCTAAGTTTTCTTTGGATTATTAGACTTAAACATGGTTAATGTGCATTTTAACATCCTGTAAAGATGTTAACTCTTCTTTCTGCAAAGTGTAGGTACAGTGTAGTGTGTACTTGTTTGTAGACTTTGTTCTCATGCAAAGGAAAAACAACTTTTCATTGACCTACAGAAAGAGAAGCAGAGATAGGAAATGACATTGTGTCTTTTTTAACTGACGTTCTAACGGAGTATCCCCTCTTCTCTCCCCCACCCTCCTCTTCTCCCTCTCCCTCCTCCTTCTCTCTCCAACTCCACAGAATCGGTTAGTACACATGCATGAAATCCTGACAGCAATATGTCTTAAAGATAGCTTTACCTTGTCTCTTTGCCCTCTTTTTCTTCCTCCTCCAAATGCTGTGAAATACTCCATAAAAGGAAGACCTCTCGTCTGGTCTTGACCATTTGAGCAATCTCAACGATGGCAGAGCATTTCATTTAGGAATTTTCTGCCTCCTGATCCAAGTTATTTCTCGCAGTTTTCTGCCTTCCTGTCCACGGATAGGTGAGGGTCCTATTGGCTAAAGTTTGTGTCAATGAAAGCTAAAACCGCAGCTCTGAGGCACCCATGGGGCCTGGTACAAAGGATCCTTTCTGAGGGGCAGAGGGAGGTTTGCCCCTAACAGCTGGCTTTGGGTCAGTTCTTGGAGTCTCCCTCTCCTCTTTGATTTGGATTTGATTTCACAAAAGCTGATCTCAGACCGGTTTTGATAGGTTGAGATCTTCACCTCAAATAAAACAAAAAAGAAAATTATTGAATTCCCCCTCTGATGTAAGACAAACAGAGTCTGATGAGTGTTTGTTTTACTGATTCTGCTCTCAGTTGAGATTGCCAAAAATCAGCACGATGTCTGTAGCGTCAGCAGCAGCATTTTAATATTTTAAATTTGTTCTGGTAACATTTCAGAACTTTAGTTTTTCCCATGGACTAACATGCTCTTAATGCCAAGAGGTTGTTGAGTCTAGATGCTTTTGTAGCTTCTCTGTGCACATGTTGATCATCTGTATCACATGCACATTGCCCTGCTGTGTTTTTATCATGCATGTGCATGTTTTATCTATTGTTTTTATCTATATTTTGCACGCTTAGATATTACTTACAATGGCGAAAGATCAGAGAGCTAGATGTTTGATACATCCCAAATGGCCCTGAAAAGACTGAATAAATAAATCTTACATTTATTTATCTTCTTTTCCATTTAGGGAAGAGTCAAGGTGAGCACATGATGTTCTTCTTATGTGTCATTTAGCACCTACAGCGTGGCATGTAAGACACATAAAGCATAGCTTATGTGTAGAAAAGGTCAGAGGGCATCTTTATGATGTGTCGTTTAATTACTGAAATGTGTTTTAAGCCACTTGCCCTCCAACTGTAAGGTCAAGTTTGTGTACATACACATTTCATTGCTATTGTCATATACCAGATCATTTGAATACGATTAGAATCTGGTTTTAATTTGCTTTTAGTTACATTTAGTGTAGTTTAAATTGAATGCTTGCTTTGCTGGAGGAATAGTTGGAAGCTGACACGTTGCTGAAGCAGCGTCTGCGCCGTGTTATGGTCTGACAGAGTTGTTTTTCTGCTGCAGGGTCCCAGAGGAGAGAAAGGACCTCGAGGTGACCGGGTAAGCTGAAGTGCAACTCTACTTCCTTTATTCAAGCAGCTGTTACCAGATATGTAATTTAGGCATTTAATGTGGTTTATCTTTGATGCACGTTTGGCACCTTGTTTGCTGACGTCATTTGACCTTCTAACCTCAGTAGGCCACACCCCTTTGTTTACATTACCCATATGACCGAGTGCTTACAACAACGATAGTGATGTGAATGAATGTGAAATATTCAGTAAATTATTTTATCTTGAGTCGTATTCTGACATGAAGCGTGATCATCTTATCTTGTATTAACTCAATTTGCTACATGAGTAGTTTTATCTGTTATCATCAAAAAAAAAGATCATGTTCATTGATGCAATAGACTAATCTAAGAAACCATCTCATCAGCAGCTGTTCATTCAGTAACAGTGTTTACTCACTACATCATCTGTGTTTTACAGGGTCCTCAGGGCCCAAATGGAAGAGATGGCAAACCCGGACTCCCTGGCCCCGCTGGCCCCCCTGGACCCCCTGGACTTGGAGGAGTAAGTCCACTGTTTATACTTGTAAAACAAGCAGCTTGGCTTTGCAGTATTTGTCCCAAAAGTGGTCCAGAAACTGTAATAATAGTGCGCTAGCTTTGATTTGACCTTTAACATTTCTCACGTGCGGGAAAAAAAGTATTGAAATATGTCTGTTTGATGTATTTGACCCACATTCACCCCCTGCTGCTCTGCTTTTTATGTCGAACCAGAAAAGTGTTGAATCTTTTTAATGATGTCATAACCCCGTAACCTTTGACCCTTTGCCCTTGACCCATTTGTCCCCATGGCTAACACTTGGATGACACACAACAAAGCTACTATTTGTGCTAATTGGATCTCTCAAGCACTGATTTGATACAAATTTCAATATAATATACATTCATTTGTCGTGGTGTGTTACACAAGTATTTTTTCATGGCTGATTTTTGTGCCATGACAATGACATTTGGTTTGGACTGATGAAAACAGTGACCACTTTTTATTTGAAGTGAATTTATGCTCTGCTTGTCCAATAGTGCTTGTCATTCTAACCTATTAATTGGTGCTTTCTTTCTGTTTATCAGAACTTTGCTGCTCAGTATGATGGTGTAAAAGCTCCCGATCCCGGCCCTGGACCCATGGTGAGGGCCCTCTCTGTCTTTACAGCCTTACCTACACATAGATAATTATAGTCGATGGATACAGGTGTCTCACACCTTTGAATTCTGATTCCTGCCCTGACACAGTTGCACTTGTGTTGATGAATAATACGAAGAATTAACTCCTTTCTCCTTTTCAGGGTATGATGGGCGCTAGAGGCCCTCCCGGACCTCCTGGACCCCCTGTAAGTTCACACACTCTCTGCACATTTCAACTATGGAGCGATCTGATCAAACTTCACACCCATAAGCTCAATCTGCTGTTGCTGCGTTGTCTATGAAGACTAATTGGTTTTTATCATTCAACAGGGTGCTCAGGGACACACCGGACACCCTGGTGAGCCCGGAGAGCCTGGACAGACTGTAAGATCATCCTCCAAAATGTTCACAATCATTGAAATTATCATGGGATTAGAATCCTTGTCAGACGTACCCATGTGATGCCACCATCTTAAAAGCTTTGATCATCTTTGAGATCTGAAATGTTCTGGTTTTCCTTCCCAAGGGCCCCGTTGGTCCTCGTGGCCCCCCTGGACCCCCTGGCAAATCTGGAGAGGACGTAAGTATACATTTATGTTTCTGCCAAAACCTTTTCAGGGGCTAATTGTGTTTACAAGTTTTCTGAAGACTTAGTTTCTTGATATGGATTTGAATTGTTGCTATATAGTTTCTACAATGTCAGATGGTAACGTGTGTTTTGCTGACTCACAGGGTAACAACGGCAGACCTGGAAAGCCCGGAGACAGAGGTGCCCCCGGCCCACAGGTAAGAGATTTGCTCCGAAATAAAGGGCATGAAACACAACCCACAGATAAACGTCTGAACTGTAAATCTGGAGTTTGTGTCAGTAATATTTTCTCTGTGTTGAATTGCAGGGCGCTCGTGGATTCCCCGGAACCCCTGGACTTCCAGGAATGAAGGGACACAGAGTGAGTGCTGATCTTTTCCTCTGCTTGACCTGAACTTTACCTGCATGCTTTACCTAAACACCTGAGGCCCACTGGCTTGTAACCAGCAACTGAAACTGCTCCCAAACAAAAATGGCGGAGAAGCTACACCTGTGTAAAAAGTGGACTCCAATGTTTTGTGCATCATAACGAGCACTGCTGGGAGTGATTACAATCCTAACTTCCTGTTTCCTGCCTCCTGAGGAGCATAGTAGATTTAATACAGAGCTTAATGGCTAACATTTAAGATTTTTTTGTCCCAGTTTTTGCTTGAGAGTCTCTACAGCCAGATGGCAAACTTCCTGTAAAACCACATTTGAAGAAAGACAAGCTTCCATAATGTCTCATATGAGACTTTGGATGTCTTGTTAACAATATGTATTCTTTCAAGAAGTCAAACAAGCAAACTGATTCTTTGATATTCCAATTTTCAGTCTCGTTTTTTTCTGCTTGAAGTAGCACATTTTAGTACCAATAGGTAATAACAGTGCTGTTTTCTGCTTATCTTATTCTCTTTTATCCCTTTATATAGCCCACAGCCTGTCATGTGATGTCCCTTAACCCTCATAAACATCTTCCATCATCACTCTCTTTCTGCGTTTCAGGGTTACACTGGTCTGGATGGACGCAAGGGAGAGCCTGGTGGTGCTGGAGCCAAGGTAAGAACAAATGTTCCTATCGAAAACTTCATTTCATGTAGGATCCCAGTTCCTGTTGTAATCATTTTAATGGCAGCCCATTGATAAGCTTAGGGAAAAAGTTTACAGTAATATAGTGTAGTTTATGCAAGGATGCATGTATTTCACATAGGAGAGTTTCTGTAGTGTGAGTGAATATTGCAATAATAAGAAAGACCAAACTTAAGTTTAGCATTACCACTACTTTGTCATGGTTTTCACCTTACTTCCCACAATCAAATCTCTCTGACCTGTTAACCTCTGACCTTGAGTCACTTCACTCCAGATGCCCCATCAACCTAACCCACCTTCTCCTGTCTCTCCTATAGGGTGAGCCTGGTGCCCACGGAGCTGCTGGAAGTCCCGGACTTGCTGTAAGTTTTTGATTGCGTTCATCATTTATGCACAAAACCACAGCAACCTTAGTAAACCTTTGCCATAATTTATCATTAATCACTACAGAACTGCAGTAAAGGCACTGGTCTTATCATTTCTGTTTCTTTGTGTGTCCTCCCTTTAGGGATCTCGTGGTATGCCTGGTGAGAGAGGCCGTGCTGGCCCTGCTGGCCCTGCTGGTGCTCGTGGTGCTGATGGCAATGCTGGACCCGCCGGTCCTGCTGTGAGTATTGGCCATATAAACCCTTTCGTGATTGTATGATTCAGCCATTTTGTGAATACTGAACTCAAGAGGTATCATTAAGATACCTTTCGAAAATGTACTTTGTGATTATCTTAATGTATAAACAATAATGTGTGATATAATATCAAAGGAAGAAGCAATTATGCCACTAAATGTTAATTATATGCATAATTGCACCCATATTAGACCAACTTTGACCTTAATGTGAGCTTTGACCTATATTACATATATCCTGATGTTATATCTATTGTTCTTCTGCCCAGGGTCCTCTTGGAGCTGCTGGTCCCCCAGGTTTCCCCGGTGGCCCCGGACCCAAGGTAAGTGTGATGTCACTTCCCGTGTCCTTTTGGCAACACATCCTCACAGAGAGATTCATGTTCAGGGTCACAAAAGGAGACAATACTCATTAACATACAGTGTAAGCTTCTGTCAAGGAAATAAACCATCTGTCCATGTTCACTATCCCAAAAGCTTTTGTCGACTATCCCCATGGGAATAGTTCATACCTGTGAACGCCTCACTCATTCCAGACCATTTATTTTCATAATTTAAAGCGTACTCAAACAAATACACACCAATACATCCCATCATTATGATTTCATTATTAAATCCTGGATGTATTTTTGTCTTTGACAGGGAGAGATTGGACCTGCTGGAGCTACTGGCCCAAGTGGAGCTCAGGGATCTAGAGGAGAGCCCGGTCCCAATGGCGCTGTTGGACCCGTCGGTCCCCCTGTAAGTATAGAAAGATATTGCTGTGTAGACTCCCAAGTTCCTGGAGAAATTAGAAACAAAAACATGTATTTTATTTAGTCCTTGATTTTGTTTTGATTAGTGTGTTTTTCCAGACTACATTGATCAATTCCAAAAACTCCATTGAATATAAATGTTGTCATTTACTGTAGTTACTTTGTGTGACATTATCACATATTCACTATTAAAGTGCAGTTATTTAATCTTTGAAAAAGTCAAATGTAATACTTTTTGTAGCAGTGAATTTTTCAGTCAGATGTTTTTAAATTGTTTTGGGAAGATTCCCTAATTTCTTGTTTTTTTTTCCTTTAGGGTAACCCTGGTAATAATGGTCTGAACGGAGCCAAGGGAGCCGCTGTAAGTTCTCAAGTTGTACTTTTCAAGCATACATAGGTCAAAGGTCATTTAGGGTCCTGACTAATTCTCACCTGTCCATCATCGCTGTTATTTAGGGCACCCCTGGTGTTGCTGGCGCTCCTGGCTTCCCTGGACCAAGAGGAGGACCTGGACCTCAGGGCCCTCAGGGTGCTGCTGGACAGAGAGGCCTCGCTGTAAGAACACCACCAACACTGATACATATAGACGTGGATATGCATGTTTTTTGTGGATGTACATCATCCACAAAAAACATACATATCCACATGGAAGCATGCAAATGTATACACAACGCAGACCAGTAATTGTCCACAGATGACTGATTGTTTCATTAATTGCATCTGTTTATCTGTCTTAGGGAGATCCTGGTACCCAGGGTGTCAAGGGAGATGGTGGACCCAAGGGAGAGCCTGTAAGTTCACACCCCGATCCTGTTCTTTGGCTTGCAATTTCACCAAACTGAAACTGAAGACATCTGACTGTGTATGACTGTTGTCCTTCAACTTCTCTGTTGCCTCCCGCAGGGTAACTCTGGACCTCAGGGATCCCCCGGACCTCAGGGTGAGGAGGGTAAGAGAGGACCCACTGGTGAGCTTGGTGCCACTGGACCTGCTGGAAACCGTGGAGCTAGAGTGAGTACCAGATCAGCGTCTCTGATGGGTGGTGTTGCACTCATATGAATCCATATTCAGATGCATTTTGTCTTCGACCTGCTAATGCCTGCGTGTCTCTTACAGGGTGCCCCTGGCAGCCGTGGTATGCCTGGTAGCGAGGGAAGAAGTGGTCCTATTGTAAGTGGTCAAAGAACAAATTTCATTCCACCAACATTCAAGCCAAAAAATAAAGCTATGTCTTGTTTCCAAATATAGTCACCATTCAGTTATATGGTTAAATTTCCACCTCATTTACCTTCAACCTCTTTGTCTCCTTCTTGTAGGGCATGCCTGGTGCCCGTGGTGCTTCTGGTGCTGCTGGACCTCGTGGACCCCCTGGAGATGCTGGCCGCGCCGGTGAGTCTGGCCCAGCTGGTCTCAGGGTGAGTCTTTTGCTCAATTCTGTATTTTTTAGAGGGATCTCATGTCTGTGTTAGTTCTGTGAGTCAAGTTTAAAGGGAGAATAGGTCTATGGCGAGCTAGAATGGCTGAGTTTGAATAGCTTGGAGCAGGAGTGCTGTAATGGCTTAATACGAGGCTATTGAGAGTAACACAAATTGAAATTATATTCCTTGTATGTATGTAGCAGTACAAATTAATGACAAAACATTCATCTTAATGACCAATTTTTATTTTCTACAGGGTCTCCCAGGAAGCCCTGGAAGCTCCGGACCCCCAGGAAAGGAGGGACTTGCTGTGAGTAAATCTGAATTTTGCACTGAAGCAGAACTTATCGTTTTTTTTTAACTTCATGATCATATTTGCTGCAGTAAATGCAATCAACGTGACTTCCTGTTGTTCTGCCTGTTTCTCCCTCCAGGGCCCCGCTGGACAAGATGGCCGTGGTGGACCCCCTGGCCCAACTGGACCTAGAGGCCAGCCCGGAAACATTGGATTCCCCGGACCCAAAGGACCTAGTGTAAGTAGAAATAGAGCCGAGATGAGCATTTGGAGCTTCATCCTTTTCTTTATTGTTAATCAAGTTTATCATAACCTGTGCTTAAACCGCCTCTTGCCTCCTTTAGGGTGAGGCTGGCAAGCCTGGAGACAAGGGAGCCACTGGCCCCACTGGACTGAGAGTAAGTCAAAAATACCCAACAGGTGTTTCATACAGTAACACACTGATAAAACACTTGTCAGCTCCATTGTCAGTTGTTATAACATGTCATCATATTCCTATCTAGGGAGCCCCTGGACCTGATGGCAACAATGGAGCCACTGGTGCTACTGGACCTGCTGTAAGTATCCTTATGTATGATGCACCCAGTTAATGGCAGTTTCGCCCCTTCCAACAAATACATACAACATTTATGACTGTGATTTTCTGTTTTAAACATTGGTCTTCTCTCTTCATCTACAGGGCGGTCCTGGTGAGAAAGGAGAGCAGGGAGCTTCTGGAGCTCCTGGCTTCCAGGTGTGGATCCATCATTTGATTTTACTCTCTGCTCATTATAAACGAGTCAAAAAAAGCATATTCAAAAATATGAAAGAGCACTTATCAGAGTAAATTCAGTCTAACTGCTGTTCCATGTTAGTAGCTACATACATTACCTGCACCTTAAGTGTGCTTTTAATACAGCAGTATCTGCATAAATAGCACTGTTGAGGTCACTGTTCCTGATTTTGCGGCTTGGTGTTTTCAGGGTCTGCCTGGTCCTGCTGGAGGTGCTGGAGAGGCTGGCAAACCCGGAGACAGAGTAAGTAACGCACACACTTACTTCTACCATATTGTACAGTCAAACCATAGAAATTGTAGAATAGGCAGTACATTTCTAACCCACCATTCATCTCTCTATAGGGTATCCCAGGAGACCAGGGAGTTTCTGGACCTGCTGGTGCCAAGGTGAGTTCACCTGTCCTGTCACCTGTTTTACTTTAATTTTAGTGAGATGTCAAAACTATTGAAATAGTTAGAATACAAATAGAAAATGTCTCTAATTGTGGCAGATTACATTTACATGCATATAAAGACAATACACTGACTTCCTCTTTGTGTTCCTCCAGGGAGAGCGTGGTAACCCTGGTGCTGCTGGAGCTTCTGGACCTCAGGGACCAATTGGACCCCGTGGACCCGCTGGAGCCCCCGGAACTGATGGTGGCAAGGTAAGATGATGCCATGGCTGTAAGAAGCAAAGGTTATAAATGAAATCTTGACCTTACAAAAGGTAGCAGAGTTTACCAATATCAGATCAATGTTGAATAAATTCTAAACATACACTTTACTGCAGCATATATACGTTGTTTATATGTTCTTTTGTGTACAATAATCCTCTAGAATCAGAATATGTCAGTACCAAGCTCATATATGAGATTATGTATTTATGGACGCATGTGTGTTCTATGCGAAAAGGAACCATAATTTGTCACGTCTGTTTCCAGGGAGAGCCTGGCGCTGCTGGAGCTGCTGGCGGTCCTGGACACCAGGGACCTGGTGGCATGCCCGGTGAGCGTGGAGCCGCTGGAGCCCCTGGAGGCAAGGGAGAGAAGGTAAGATCCAAAAATACCACCTTGAAATAAAGATTTTAGCCCTCAAAATCACTCAGATTTGTCAATAAGAATGTATTTTTTTCTCAATCATTCCCTCCTGCTCTCTCTCCTATAGGGAGAGGCTGGACACAGAGGACCTGACGGCAATGCTGGCAGAGATGGTAGCCGTGTAAGTTCAACTCTCTGGTTCTTCTTAAAAAAAAAAAAAGATAGCCACTCACTCCATTAGTTTGACTATAGCAATCCCAGCCTTGGCCTCAGTGTCCTCTCCTCTCTCTCTTTCCAGGGCATGCCCGGACCCGCTGGACCTCCTGGACCCACTGGAGCCAATGGTGATAAGGTAAGTAGGTGACGTGTGGATATTATTTACCACATGACAAATAATGACATCACAATAAATATATTTAGGATAAACGCTGTAACACAGATTAATTAATGCTATGGAGCTTTGTTAAGACCTAAAAATGGCTACCTCTAACATTATTCAAGATGGCTGACTGACCAGTGATGTACACAAGAGAGTCATTGAGATGTGTAGTTGAAATCAAATCACTGTCAGAAATTATCTCTTGGCTGGCCAACTCAAGTCCATAGCATTGGACACCCCATACCTCTGTTGGAGAACCCCCATGGTACAGTAGCTTTCTATCTCCAGCTAGAACCTCAACACTGCCACCTGATGGCTGTTTAATAATATTACAGCAATGACTCGATTACAACGTAATCCAGGATAGAAGTGGTAAAAACATTAAAAATGAAGCAGACAAATGCAGAACTTTTACATTCTGAATATTTTCATGCTGTTATATGCTATTCTAAGCAGCTAACGTTACCCTTGCAGTGCTATTTATTTCACTGTTTATTGCTTTGTCGGCTATGTAAACAACTGGCAGACACAGAATTACAACAAAAACAATGACACTACATTTGCATTGCTTCAAAGAGGAAAACCAGAGGATTATCTTTTGTAAGAGTCATATCAGCTGATCAAGTTGTCTAATTCATTAGCGGATTAATTAGCTGTACACTACAAAAGTAAATGGTAAATGAGCTTTTGGCCCAGCACCTTTTCTAGTCTGTCTGACCACTTCAAGCGCTTTTACACTACATGTTACATGTCACACCCATTCACACACCGATGGCCGAGGCTACTATAGCAGGTGCCACCAGCTACTCACCTTAAACATAAACACACTCACACTTGAGCAGTGTGGGGTTAAGAATCTTGCCCAAGGATGCTTCAACATGTGGACTTGAAGATCTGGGGGTGGAACCACCAACAACCTCCTGAGCCACAGCTACCCAAAATGCAATAGAGTGCATTTAAATCAATGCTGATGCCTACAAATGATTTCTCATGTGTGTATAAATCTATTGATGTATAGTAATCAATGGTTGGATCGATGGAGCAATGCTAGGCTAGTGACTCACTCACTGTTCTCTCCTCCAGGGTGAGAGCGGTTCCTTCGGACCTGCTGGCCCTGCTGGAGCTCGTGGAGCCTCTGTAAGTAGCTGTTGCTGACTTTCTCAATTAAACAAGCATCAACGGTTCTGCTGTATTCACCCTAAATAACCGGTTGACATAAATATCAGATTAAGACCTTGAGACAACATCAAATCTTCCTGACCCACTGCTTCTTGTCCACAGGGAGAGCGTGGAGAGGTTGGACCTGCTGGAGCTCCCGGATTCGCTGGACCACCTGTAAGCCAGCAGCCAGTCACCTTCCAATACAACATACTGTGACACAAATACACACACACACACACACACACACACACACACACACACACACAGTTGCCCAGACACTAACCCAGCCCCATTACTTTTCCGGTTTACAGGGCGCTGATGGTCAGACCGGAGCAAGAGGAGAGCGTGGACCTTCTGGTGGAAAGGGAGAATCTGGCCCCGCTGGTCCTGCTGGACCTGCTGGACAGTCTGGACCTCCTGTTAGTATAATTTACACTTGAGACATACTCATATATTGAGAATGTATAAACTCAAACGAGATATGAGTAGTAAAGGGCCATCCACACCAAGAACTATAACGATAACACTGTGAGCATCCACACTGATGAACGGTAATGTTCTGTAAACAGTGGGGCCAAGCATGCTGCAAGCTCCAGCTGTGATGCAATGTGGATGGGTCTGATTGGCTTTCAGTGTTCACTCATTCACTCATCCAGTCACTGATCACTGTGTGGACTCAGCAATCCAATTGAGTTAGATATTCATTTTTATTTTTATAGTTATCCTCATTGTTGTGGACTCTCCTTTACGCTAATATGGAATGGTGTCTGATTTTTTTCATCTGTTTATCTAGGGTGCTTCTGGCCCTGCTGGACCTACTGGTGCTCGTGGAGATAATGGCCCTCCTGTGAGTATTGAAACATCACAGCAGCACACATAAGCGCAGATTTAATTTCTGTTGTACCTGTTACACTCACTCACACCCACTTACTTCAACCCCACTAGCCAAATGGCCATTTCAAATCAATGGAAGGCTACCAGAGCATGTAGTGACTGAAAATGAAAGTAAAAAATCTAATAAGACAATTACAGAACAACAGAAATGTCAAATACTGAATTTTTACCAAATGATAACGTCAAATTTCACACACACACATAGACATACTAAACACTCTTAGTGACTGCTGTATAACCTTTGATGATGTGTGTTTCCAATTTCAGGGTCTGACTGGTTTCCCTGGTGCTGCTGGCAGAGTTGGCGCTGCTGGCCCTGCTGTGAGTATCATATTTACAGTCATTAGTGAGGACGTACACACGTGCAGACCCACACTGAATACACTGGGTTATTTAAATAACATTTTCAGTTCATCCTCTCATCATGCTGCTTCTCATAACAGTGAAACAAAACGATCACATTTGACATTAACCCACTCTCCTCCTCCTCTGCTGTCAGGGTATTGTTGGACCCCCTGGCGCCGCTGGTCCCGCTGGTAAGGATGGACCTCGTGGTCTCCGTGGTGATCCTGGTCCTTCTGGTCCTTCTGGAGATCAGGGTATGGTTGGACCACCTGGCCCATCTGGAGAGAAGGGACCTTCTGGAGAGCCCGGTCCCGCTGTAAGTCATAGCTCTTTTTCCAGTACAAATTATGAGACTGTGGGAAATTGAAATGATTAAAACGATAATTAGTCTGATAAAAAATATATAACTAAGTTTATATCTTTATTGTGGTCACATAGATCTATAAATCTTCATTATCAATGCATTGATATGTGACCTGTGTGTGTTTAGGGTTCTCCTGGTACTCCTGGAACCAGCGGTCCTCTTGGACTTCAGGGATTCGTTGGTCTGCCTGGTGCTAGAGGAGATCGTGGTTCACCTGGTGGTGCTGGTGCTGTGGTAAGCACAAATTAAGACTGACAGCGTTTTACAGAGGATATATAGATGAGTCCTATATCACATACAGTTTGAAGCCTGACTGTATTTGACCCAGTGATTTTCTCTGCATTCTATCACAGGGAGAGGCTGGAAGAGTTGGACCCTCTGGTCCCGCTGGAGCCCGTGGTGCCCCTGGCAATATTGGCCTGCCTGGTATGACCGGACCCCAGGGAGAGGCTGGACGTGAGGTAAGAACTGAACAGGCCAATAACAGGTACTGCAATGACCTGTTAGTGGTGATCAAATGTGGGGAGAGTATCAAAATATCCCCAGTAGAAGTACTGTTTTTTGACTTAGATATGACTTGTTGTAAATAGGGCAGGAACTATTCATTGTTTTCCCTGTCGATTAATCGGTCAATTATTTTCTCAATTAACCGATTAGTTGTTTGGTCTCCAAAATGTCAGAAAATGGTGACAAATGTCAATCAGTGTTTCCCAAAGGCCAAGATGATGTCTTGATTTATCCATAGCCCACATATATGCAGTTTACTGTCATAGAGGAGGAAAGAAACCAGAAAATATTCACATTTAAGAAGCTGGAATCAGAAAAATCAATTATTTTAATAGTTTACAACGAACTTATCAATGGTTGCAGCTGTAGTAGTAAATGTAAGTTTGGTTTCTTGGTTGCATGGGTGTAGATTTCAGGGGACATGCTCACCTTAATCTTTAGAATATGTGCATTTGACACAACCTGACACAATAGCCTGATATAAAGATTGAAACTTTTATGTAAACTACAATATTCTTTGCCATCTACAGGGTAACCCTGGTAACGATGGCCCCCCTGGCCGTCCTGGTGCTCCTGGATTCAAGGTAATGCCTTTTCATACACCTTACAGCACATTTGTATACAGAGTATACACAAACATACTCTGTGATCTGACCTTCATCTGCCCTTTTCCACCATGTTTAGGGAGATCGTGGTGAGCCCGGACCTTCTGGTTCCATGGGACTTGCTGGTGCCCCCGGACCTGCTGGACCCACTGGAGCTGCTGGCAGACATGGAAACCGTGGAGAGTCTGTAAGTATGAATAAACAGTAACCCTTTTTAAAATGGATTCTCTACTAGACCACTTTCAATTAGCAACATTTACAAGGTAAACAACATCTACAGTCATCTGCCTTCTTCATTCATCCTTTTAATCTTGTCTCTCTTGTGACCAGGGCCCAGGAGGTGCCGCTGGAGCTGTTGGCCCCGCTGGAGCTAGAGGTGCCGCTGTAAGTAAAAAGAAGCACAGGAATAGCACAAAAATAGGGTTCATTGACTAGAAGTACACAGATGTAATGTGTGTGTGTTTGCATGTTATAGGGACCCTCTGGACCCCGTGGTGAGAAGGGAGTTGCTGGAGAGAAGGGAGAGAGAGGCATGAAGGGTCTGCGTGGACATGCTGGTCTCCAGGGAATGCCCGGACCTTCTGTGAGTGACGGCCCAGCATCACGATGCACACAAAATATGGAAACTTACATCTACATGTGCTTATATATATCTAATCTAAGATGTTTACTATAATGTCATTCAATGGTACACTTTCTCTGCTCTCAGGGACCCTCCGGTGACACTGGATCTGCTGGACCTAATGGACCTGCTGGACCCAGAGTAAGTCTTTTTTGTGATCACAAAGGCACCAAACACAGGATATAGTGTAATTTACAGTCATTTTTGATTCAAGATGTCCAAATTCTTGACTTTGTCATGTGATGACCTCCTCTTTAGGGACCTGCTGGACCCCATGGACCCCCTGGTAAGGATGGCAGAGCTGGTGGCCATGGAACTATTGGCTCCCCTGGTGCTCGTGGACCCCCTGGATACGTTGGACCCGTTGTAAGCACACCTAGAGTCTTGTAAACCAGATAGTTTGGCTCATTTTATCAAAGGATCTGCAAAGGATTCAACTACAACTTTGATCCACATATTAATCCATTCTCTCATTCATATCAGGGTCCTCCTGGAGCTCCTGGTCTGCCCGGACCTCCCGGCCCCGCTGGTGGTGGATATGATGTCTCTGGATACGATGAGTACAGAGCCGATCAGCCTGCTCTGAGAGCCAAGGACTACGAGGTCGATGCCACTATCAAGTCCCTCAACACTCAGATCGAGAACCTGCTCACCCCTGAGGGATCCAGGAAGAACCCTGCCCGCACCTGCCGTGACATCAAACTCAGCCACCCCGAATGGAGCAGCGGTAAACTAAACTAAATCTGCTAGCGCCGCAGTACACTTTAGATGTCTTTTGGAGCCTATGCAGTGCCTTGTTTCTATCAATTTTGACTCCGTTTTCCTGCCATGTAGGATTCTACTGGATTGACCCCAACCAGGGATGCAGTAATGATGCCATCAAGGTCTTCTGCGACTTCAACACCCGCGAGACCTGCATCCACGCCCACCCCGGAAGCATTGCCCGCAAGAACTGGTTCAGAAGCACCGAGGGCAAGAAACACGTCTGGTTCGGAGAGACCATCAACGGCGGTACTGAGGTGAGCATCTTCAGAGAGGAGACATATTCATTTTCCTTTTATTTGGTTTAAAGGTATACTATCCAGGATTGTCGGTTACTCTGTGTATCATATTTGAATTCTGACTGTCTCTCTTTCCTCCATGCAGTTTACCTACAACGATGAGACCATCAGCCCACAGAGCATGGCCACCCAGCTTGCCTTCATGCGCCTGCTTTCCAACGAGGCTACCCAGAACATCACCTACCACTGCAAGAACAGCAATGCCTACATGAGTGATGAGACCGGTGACCTGAAGAGGGCTGTGGTGGTCCAGGGCTCCAACGATGTGGAGCTGAGAGCCGAGGGCAACAGCCGCTTCACCTTCTCCGTGCTGGAGGACGGCTGCACTGTGAGTAGCCCTTTGGTCATTGCTGTTATCCTTCAGTTTCATTCGTAACTGTTAAATTAATGCAATTTTTGGTGTCATGAGACAGAGCTAATTTGTCTTACCGCTGTGTGATTTGAATTATTTTGCCACTGTTCTAAAACGAGGTTTCCTTTTTTTTCCATTACACCCGCAGAGACACACTGGTGAGTGGAGCAAGACAGTCATTGAGTACAGAACGAATAAACCATCTCGCCTGCCCATCCTCGACATTGCACCTTTGGACATTGGTGGAGCTGATCAGGAGTTTGGTTTGGACATTGGCCCAGTCTGTTTCAAATAAATAGACTCATGATAAATTAACACCAAAAACGAGAGAAAGAACGAAAAAAACAAAATCTCTGCCCTTCTTTCTGTGTTGTTTTTTTTTTTTATACTGAATGCTGATTTCTCTCTGCGCATCCACTTGCTTAAGATGGGCAACTATCTGAAAGGACTGAACGGACTGAACGGAGCGTTTGTGCAATGCAAATTAATACAGCAACCCAAAGGGACGCGGGAAAACACCTTGTTGTGGGACATCATGTCATCCTTTTGTAAAAAATAAAAGAAGTGTAATAAAAACGCTGAAAGTATGCATCACTTTGTGGTCTTTGTATATCTTCCAAAGAGGAGGTTTAAAACCACAATTTCCATGAAAAAAAGGTTTAAACTACCTCATGCCTGTACCTAAAGAAAATACTTTTGACAAAACCTGGGTCCACAACCGAGATGTTAAGACTTCTAATGCTTCAAGCTTTGTCCCGTATCGGAAGGTGCTCAGTTACTTGAAGCAGAGATCTATGGTGCTAATATGCAGCTGTGGAGCAAACCACTTTTTACTGTATTACTTTGTATTGACATTTGAGGAGTCTTGCATTGGTCCCCTGATACTCCCCCACTTTAAGCAGGTGGAATGTTTCTAAACCTGATGTCTGGTTTTTGTTTTGTTTTGTTTTGTTCTTTTTTTGTTTTGTCTAGAAGGTTTTTTTTTTTTGTTTTGGTTTTTTGTTCAGGCTTTTTTTAACTCTTCAGACCCCACACAGAGTGTTCATACTGACAGCACATATTTCACCCAATTCTGAATGGTTTTTTTAAGACGGCCTCTCTCTCTCTCTCAAAAAACGATACCACAAAGTCTATTGTACCTATTTTGTATATGTGAGATGTTTAAATAAATTGTGAAAAGTTCTGAAATAAAGCATGTCCAATGTTCCAAAACACACTACTCAGTGACTTAAGTGCTTTCATGTTTTAATGACACCATTGAAGGTTTGTCACTGTTTTTGGTTCTAGTTTAATTTAAACATCTTCCTATTGTGGAAGCACAGCCATATCCTGATTTTCCTTCCCCCTGTTTCTTGCTTTTCAACGGTACATCCAATTTTAATGTACAGTAAATTTCTGTTGACACTGTCCATGCCAATGTGTGATTACTAAAGTGCATTGTTTCTTGTAAATATGCATCCTCTGATGTTGCTTTTCCTTGCATAATACAGCTTTTGCATCCAAATAAATTTCTGTGATTTGGATCAAGGCTTGAATTGCAGTGATAAGTGCACACCAGTATTAGCTAAGATTCAGTATGGGGACATGGCACTCTGTCAGAAATGACTTGTTTTGTCACTTTGTCAGTGGCTGAGAATCAGCGTGAGTTAAGTGTGTTAAGGGAACTGGGATATGCAAGCATTTTGAAATTTTGGATTTAATCACACATCCACATGTAGAGGCAGTTCTGTTTGCTGTTGGGAGAAGTTTGTCTTACTTGGTTCGGCTTAGGAGGGCAAACTTCTTCCATGTGTGCAAGGGCGTAGGTTTCATTTCAACACTGGGGTTTGAGGGCCCTCTGCCAGAAATTTTTGAGCATCTAAAACTTAATTTCCTGCAATATGGTGAATTTTTATGCACCAATTTGTGCCTTTTCTTCTTGATTTCACTTTACTATCAGAAAAAAATCTGAAATTTGTCTTACGTCCCAGGACGTCAAGTGTTTCACACAAATACACAAATACAAAAACACAAATCTGCATTAATTTATGGTGTAAATGTCTCTTATTTGTGATGTTTTTATTGGTGGAGACAAATGCACATGTTCTAAACACTGAAGGAGGAGATGTGTCTCCTGCTTTGCACACCCTCTCAAAATCTGCACTTGTGCATGGAGATGCAGGCATCATCTCACAAAAGTTCATTTGCAGCACTTTCTATAACCACTAGAGGGCAGCATGGCATGCTTTTAGTAGCATCCCTGCTCTTACAATGCAGCTTAGCCTTAGTGGCATTGGACCTTTGACTTTACATTAAGATGGCACAACTGAAGTGACAATTTGTTGATGCTGATGATGTAGTCATTTTCAATAGCAGTGGCAGAAAGACTAAAGTACATTTACTCAAGTAGGTTACTGTGCCACAGTACAAAATGGAGATACTTTACATTTGATTCTACCTAACAGATGCACTTCACTGAATTTCAGAGGGCAATTTTCTACTTATTTTCTTCTTAACTATATTTCTCTGACAGCCAGAGTTGCTAGTTACTTTGCAGATCAAGTTTTTACTTTTTTAAAACTTATATTCACATCTTTGTTTTGACTGTCTGATTGTCTGACCATGATGCAAGACCTACCAGACTAACCAGTTAGAGCACCACCTGACCCCAGGTCATTTGTACTATAATTAACACATCTTTATTTTGGGATATGCAACATGTGAGCCCAGAATAAACTAAATTAATTTTTACTTAAAATTGAACATGAAAATGAATCAGTAATAATAAGCCAAAAATGATACAATGCAGTATTTTTACACAGTATAACTACTCAAAAAGGGATCTCAATGTTCGTTTAACTCTACCTCTAACTCAGTCCAGACCTGCTGATTTATTCCATCCTGTTGATGGTGAACACTGCCCAACAAACTTGTCATCATTCTTTGTGTCAGCATACTGTGTGTCTGCACTTTAGAGTTCTTATTAAAACTTCCATTCAGCTTTATCCACATGGGTGTGTAGTGTACATCCAAATGAATGGTTGCAGTAAAGGAAGCCTTTGTCCGTTCCACCCAGGTGAAGAAATACAAGTCAACCAGCTAAAAGTATTTTAAAAATGTGACAGTGCAGAGTGGCAGACTGATTTGTCAGATTAGTCCATGATGCCATTGGCAGATTACAGTTGATGCTTTTTATTGTTACCATGCTCCCTAGCACTGCTGATACTGCACAGTGTTTAATAATGACTGATTGTACAGCACACAGATGCACAGATGTGTTTTGAGAGTTTTCTTGAAGGTGGAGAGTGAGGGGGAGTCTCTGATGTCTTTAGGGAGTGAGTTCCAGAGGATGGGAGCAGCAATGGAAAAGGCCCTGTCCCCCCAGGTGTGGTGGTTGGTCCTGGTGGGGCGGGACAGGAGGTTGGCATCAGCAGACCCAACAGTGCGGGAGGGAGTGTGCCGGTGGAGGAGCTCAGACAGGCAGTGGGAGCCAGGTTGTGGAGAGCTTTATAAGTGATGAGGAGGAGTTTGAAGTGGATATGCTGGGGGATGGGGAGCCAGTGGAGGTCATAAAGGACGGGGGTGATGTGGTCACGGGTGCAGGAGTGTGTGAGAAGACGAGCAGCTGAGGGAAGGATGGAGTAGTGACCAGGCCTCTGTGGACAGTGACGAAAAAGAGGTGCACTTATCAACTGTGAAGGATTGGGCCCCGTTGTCAAGTGTCTTAGTGTAACTGTTGCTAGAATTGCTCAAATTTGTTGCCAGACTGCCTTCGCAGAGATGGCTGCCATCTTGTTTTTACATGAGCCACTAGATGGCACATTAAAGTGTCCACAAATGAGGACAACAGGTCTAAGTTAAGTAGGATGAAGTGTCAAGTCAAGTCAACCCAAAATACAGGCTGTCAGGAGGATATGTTTCAAAAATAAGAATAAGCCTACTACTTGGGGCGTCGGTGGCTTAGTGGTAGAGCAGGCGCCCCATGTACAAGGCTGTTGCCGCAGCGGCCCGGGCTCGAATCCAGCCTGTGGCCCCCTGCTGCATGTCATCCCCCCTCTCTCTATCCCCCCTCACACTTACCTGTCCTGTCCATTAAAGGCCAAATGGCCAAAAAAAATCTTAAAAAAACAGAAGCCGCCCACTAATAAAAAGCCTCCTATCTAATAATCTGGCATTACGTTCATACTTAATAAATGTATTTAATCATATTCCACCACTGTTGACATAAAGACATACTTTTACATATTATAATTTTACTAAATCACAATTCATAATTGGATCTGGAAAGTTGAAGATCATTTTTAAATGGTAAATAAGGTTCAAGAGTGTATAAAAAAAGCTTCAAAATAGAGAAATATTTCCTGGGGAAGGATACCCATGGTCCCCCCCTACAGAGGTCCTGGCCCCCCATTATGAATAGATGTTTACGGCCCTGTCCCTAATGCCACTTCCAACAAGGGACCTAATTCAAAAGAACAAAATCTGAAAACTACTGCAATTTACAAATCTCAAGTCAGCAGATTGTTGTGTTTATCCAAGGAGGTTAAATCAAATCACTGTCCTGGAAATCAGAGCAGGAAATCCACCCAAAACGCCAAAATCAGCAACTACCATTCACTACTACACAACATTCCCTTACCCTTTGCTCGGGGGGTAAACAAAGCTGGCGCAACTGATCTCTTGCAGCTCTAAACCAACCGGTTTAACAAGCCACACCTGAAAATCACCTTATTAAAAACCAGACAAACTGCGTACCCGCATTGGGTGCTCACGGAGAGGAGGAGGACAACTACACTTTTCCAGGAAGACTTTAAGTTTTGTTTTCAGACAGTTGCTTCCGGGCTTTGAGCTTGAAACTACTCCGGCACATCAGCCTAAAGTGACAGTAATCTGCGTGAAAAGTTGGGCAGATTCATAAAGACACCGATTATTTATTTAATTATTTGTTGATCTGCACCTGCCGGCGGTGTGTTGATGGAGAAGGAGGCGGTGTCGCATGAGGCAGAGCGGGCCGAGGGTGAGCAGGGAGGAGCGCCGCCGTTAGGCTGCACAGGTGCTTGTTGTCATGGAGGAGCAAAGATGGCGGTCCTGGCCTATAGCCTGGGCAAACGCGAAATAAATCAACATTTCACCATCAAAAACGCCAAACTGATATCGCTAGTAGTCGTCATCTTACTCGTCGTGTTCCACACTGCTTCGCGGTACTATGGAGGTAAGTGGTATCCCGTTCATTAAAGTTACTGTTGAAGCAGCCAGTCAAACACTTGACATCAGCTAATGCTAATGTTAGCTAGCTAGCTATAGCTCGCTGTTTGTGTCTCTGTTAGGACTTCTCTTTGTGGGTCGGCACAGTGCTGTTACCAGCGTTGCCTTTTAAAGCTTAGACATACACATTGATAGCCTTAATAAAGATAGCTGGGTGTGTATATATAACGTTATAGCGTAAATTCACCGACGGTAACTCTGCTGCATGAACTTAAGTCGGCTCTGTCTGGCTAGCTTAGCTGAATAAAGCTAACACTGCATTTAGCTGTGTTTACATGCTGCTGTCAGGACACGCTGGGGAAGCCGTGTGTAACGTTAGGTTGATGCAGCTAATAATTGACACAGAAAATTGACATTGTCAGCACTAGGAGGCCAAAGCCATTTAAATCGCCAGTGCTGCCTATTTCGTTAGCTGCACAGATAAAGCTACATGCTACACTATCTACAAAGCCGCTCAGTAATGTGTAACGTTAGTTTACACTAACAAACTGTGGCTTCAGTGGTTGTGAACAGTATTGGAGCAGCCTGCTTCCTGTCCCAGGTCTTTCTGAAGTTTGCATTGGCTTGTCACGCAAAGATGAGTTAGCTCCGATGATAGAGACGCTCACTGGGTTTCAGGTGTAACAGGTTGGATGTCATTTTTCTTGTCCCACACCCTAAGCCTGACAATGACAGTGATTAAACAAAGCCCAGAATTTTGTTATAAGCAAATAGCATCGCTTACATCCGCCACTAATCCGTGTTGCACAAAGTTGTATTTGTTCTTGAGAAGGGATAGGGACCATAGACTTCAGTGTGAGAACAGCTGCTGTCCCTGGCGATGACACTACATGCCTACCCATCTCGCCAGACCCTTCATGTTTGCCTGTTTCCATGGGTTGATTCAAGTGCTGATGGCTCTATTCATTTTGCACACAAATGAATAGCTGCAGAGATTAATGGTTGAGCTAAATTGCTGATGGCTTCATTTTGTGCTATTGCCCCTAGGAGAGCGCTGTATTGTATACCAGCCTTTTGACAGCACTGAATGAAAAGCCATGGTACTATTGAGACAGCAGGTTGCAGTCATAGGCACAGAAATACTATGAGTGAATGCAAGAGCAGTGTTTTTTGTTTGGTCTTACTGGGGGGGGTTCTGGGTGTCTTGCCTCCAGGCGGAGACTCGTGTGAATGGCTGCTGTCCAAAGGACGTTACTTGGGGGAGAACGTGTGGCAGCCTTATGGCTGCATGATGCACAAATACAAGAGCATGTGAGTCACACTAACTGTGCAAGGTTGCTATATGAACACTATGTTTGAGACAAAGATGAACAAAAAAGTGTGTAGCAGTAATAGACGAGATGTGTGTGTGTGTGTGTGTGTGTGTGTGTGTGTGTGTGTCTGGATGGTGGATGAGTAATTCTTGAGACGAATAAGCAATTGAGAAGATACTATCACACTAATAGGCATTGTGTAATTAGATCTGCTTTTGATGAGGTTAGAGAATGCAGTTAACCAATACATGAATGATTGCTATCTGTAGTTCCTTGAATGGACAGGTTTCAGATTCCTCTCTGCCATTTTTGTCTTACAGTGAAGCCAAAACCTGCCTTGCTAAAAAGCAAGTGGCCTTTATTGGTGATTCACGAATCAGGCAGTTGTTTTACTCCTTCATCAAAATTATTGATCCTGCGCAAAGAGAAGATGGAAACAAGGTAATTATGAGAAGACACCATCAACAATTGTTCAGCAGAGGTAGCAAGAGTTGTGGGACAAATACCATAGTGGTGATTGTGCTCGGCATACAGATCTACAGATGTGAAGCAGACCTTTGACAGTGACAGACATTCCTCTATGTAGTCTCTACTCATGTGCTCTTAACAGTCTATATGCCAAAAGTATCTGATGAAAATTAGTGGACCCTTGATGATTATAGAAATTTGTCTGCTTTTTAATCTGCCATATCTCACTATACACAGCCAACCATTATATTCAAGTTCCAACTAAAGTCATGTACGCCTTACTAATAACTTTCCCATTTATATAGCTGGATGTGAAAATATTGCACCCTTTGTAGTCAATTTACAGTTACTTGCTACAAAACGGTCTCAGTGACCTTTTTTCCCTGAAGTGTCTGTATAGATGTGATTTCACTGAATATCTTGAGGCCTTCAGCTTTCATAATAAACACCTGCAGGAAATCCTGAAATAGATAGCATTGAGAAGATGTACTCAAACAGCAAAATGTAAGTTTATCCAAGTTGTTTGCGCAAAAATAATCTTCAACAAAAAATGCATCCCTGGAATGCGGGGCAGTCATGCAGCAGCCACAACTATTTTTGGTCTGATCTCAAGCAGGGAGAAAGAGGAACGCTATTTGTGTAACAGACTTTCTCTCTGTCTGCATGTAATGTCTGAAGCACGAGGACATTTCCTTTGACGATGAGAGATCCTCTGTTAATGTGGTAAGCTTTTTTTCTGGATGTGTTTTATATCCTTTTCTAAGTCTGTCAAAACATACTCTGATAAAGCATCTACTACTTCTTGTGTGTAGAAATTCCTGTGGTATCCAGAGGCAAATAATTCCATGAAGGAGCGCTTGATATCATGGACATACGTGAGTAAACATGCTCCAGACTAACTTTTTACACCAGCACATAACTTGGGTGCATCCACAGTATTTCATAACGCCTTTTGGTGCAGCATTTAAGCACATTTTAAACGTAACCTTTTTTGTCAGTTCCCATACACTAGTAGTGTATTAACACATTTATGTAAATTATTTTAAGCACTGAAGTTGTCGGCTCAGGATAAGGCATTTTATTTGGGACATGGGAGGCAGATGGTTGAGCACATACCTTCGCCTGTGATGAATCTGGGCGCGGCCTTTTAGGGCTGGGAACATGTGTAACGGGATGTGGCAGAGGTGAAATACAGGGTGTGGTTTCATACATACACAGAGACAACTGCTAAATGTCAGGTGCACTGGTGTGACCAATGAAAATGTTGAGTTATACTTGACAGATTTTAGGTTATACATGCAACTCTGCTTGAGGTTCTGTTATTAACAAGAAAAACTTGACATTATCATGTAGCTTGGGCATAAATTTACTTTTCTAATTGCATCTTCTCTCATGTTGCAGGAAGGTTCAGCAAAGCCAGATGTTGTCATCCTCGGAGCGGCAACAGTAAGCTGTATAATTACGTGCTTAGCAATGCCGGCACATTCCATGATAGACAAAAACAGGGTGGTGGCTAAATTTTGTCAATCTTAATCTCATCCATGAATTAATCCATTTACCACAGTGGTCCATCAAGTTGCACAGTGGCAGCAGCGAGTCTCTGCAGAAGTACAAATTCAACCTGACAACCATTGCTGTGCACCTGGATAAGCTCGCTGAACATGGAGAGGTCTACTGGGTCTTGCAAGGTAAACTCAGCTTTGAGCTTTCTTTGATGTGTCATCTTAGTTGGGTTAGGAAAGTGTTACTGCCTGTTCCCTTCACCACAGTGATTAGTCTCTCATGTGACCACTGCATTCATGTCAAATGGTATTACAATTAGAACAACTTGATGGTTAAAAGCAGTGATTCAGAAGTGTTCACCCAGTCCAGATGGTTGGGTGCTTCACAGTGTTTAGGTGCTACAGTGTCATTACTAAATTCTAATTTCCCAAGTAATACATTTGAGTAGAAGTTGACATGATTGGTACTTCTCTGTCATACATGCACCCTCTAAACTAAATCTCGTTTGTTGTTCACACTGCGCAAATCACCATCACACCTCTAGACCCAGTAAACGAGGAGGTGTTGAGTGAGAGCAGGAAAATGATCACCAACTCACAGCTGGAGATGTACAATGAGGCAGCGGTGGACGTGCTCAACAGCAGCAAACGCTACGGCAGGTCCCGAGTCAAGCTGTTGGCCGCGTCACGCCAGGCTGCACTGGAAACAATCTCCCAGTCAGTGGACGGCTTGCACCTGCCGGAGAGCACCAGGAATGTGGTAGGACATGTGTCTGTTGATTTTAAGATTATTAGTTGGCAATTAGATTGTTAACACTTTTTGCAAAATATGGTGTCAGTTTCACCGTGACACTTCGTTATAGTACGTGCATGTTCAACAGCTAGTGTTGCCCGCCCCACAACACTTCTCTTTAATGCACTTGTAGGTAGGCTATAGAAATGTCACTGACCCAACGATCTGTTGTTCTTCGAGAGGCAAATAGCATATGTCCCAGTTACCTCCACAGACTTGTGAAGCATTCATGTGGTGTTGGAATAATCTGACAAATGGATTCCTGATCATATTTCATGGCTCACCTTATCAGTTTCCTTGCTCTTTATTATGAATGTGTTCTTTAAACGCTCTGAGCAATAAAGACAGCAGATCTTCTATGTCACGTCCATGTTGTCGCCACATTTCAAATTAAAGCTCATGAACACACCAAAACTGGAAGAAGAGCAAGTTAATGCACCATTGGACTTAGCATTCAACAGAGTAACCCACTACATATAGGACAGTAGAAAGAGTCACTCAAAAAAATTTGTTGGTTTATTTCTGCCCATCACAATTCGATTGTTCTGGTTACGCAGCTATTGTGGCAGCACAGTCCTTGCGTTTTATCTTAGACTATTACTCACATTTTTTCCCCACCCTGTGTAATCCTCTTGTCAGGGAGCCATGGTCCTCATGAACTCTCTGTGCAACAAGATAATAAGGCCCATTGACGGCTCCTGCTGCCAGACGTTGCCCCCCCCAAACCACCTCCAGAAACTGTCGGCATGTATCTTTGTGGGTTCTGCCCTGGTCCTTATCGTCCTCGCCATCCTCGGCAACAACCGCCACCGCCGACCAGTGCCCCCGGATGTGGAGAGCTTAGAGGAGAAGAAGCCAACGACTGCAGCTGTCCTTCAGGGACCAAAGGCACCACTCCAGGCCCTTTGCAGGATGGGCATCATCATGGCCTATTTTTACATTTGTGACAGAGCAGATGTGTTCATGAAAGAGCAGAAGTTCTACACACACTCCTCGTTCTTCATCCCTCTCATCTATATACTTGTCCTGGGAGTGTTCTACAATGAGAACACCAAAGAGGTGAGGAGACGCAGTTCAGGGAAATATTTTTTATAATGGGGAAGCTTACTTCCAGCTTTCAACAACACAGTCTCATTTCAGCATAAAATTAATTGCGAAGTGTGAAAAAAGATTTTTCTGACATTGTGCATTTTTGTCTGCCAACACGACATGTAGGCAAGTAGTAAAAGTACCCAAAAACTTTGCTGGTGGTAAGGATGCAACAAGTTTAACGATTTGATATCACAAATCAACATGTTGTCTTTCTTTTACAAACAGACCAAATTACTCAACCGAGAGCAAACAGATGAGTGGAAAGGCTGGATGCAGTTGGTCATTCTAATCTATCACATTTCTGGGGCCAGCGCTGTGAGTCTTTAACCTGACCCTCTACGCATCTATCAGTAACCTGCTTTCAAGCGGTCTATATTGATATTTGATATTAAGGCGTATATTATTTGTCTCAGTTTGTTCCAGTGTATATGCATGTGCGGGTGCTGGTGGCAGCGTACCTTTTCCAGACTGGCTATGGACACTTTTCCTTTTTTTGGCTCAAAGGAGACTTTGGACTGTATCGAGTGTGCCAGGTGAGGGTTCGCTCAGTTATACTTTAACCAGGATCATGCAAATACTCTTTATGGCAGTAATCACATTTTTATGAGATTTAAGGCTGTTACTCATACAGTTACTCATGTCTTTTGTAATTCAGCGTGACATACTGTCATATTATGTATAAGATATATACAGTTATTTGGTTTGGACTGTTGTCAGTGTAATGCCATTATGGATTGATCTGTGTATGTGTCTGTTTTCATGCACATTCCACTCTAGGTGCTTTTCCGTCTAAACTTCCTGGTCTTGGTGCTGTGCATGGTGATGGACAGACCCTACCAGGCCTATTACTTTGTTCCTTTGGTCACCTTCTGGTTTGTCACCATCTATGCCACGCTGGCCATGTGGCCTCAGATCCTTCAGAAGAAGGCCAACAGTAGGTGTCAGAAAGTTTCTAAAAAACCTAATTTGTTTCACTCACTTGTGTTGCGAAAAAGTCCTAGGTTATTTGAATGGGGTTGTGTTGGGTTGCATTTACAAAAAAAAATTTCACTAATGACTGTTTTGTTTTCTGAACAGGCAGTGGCTTGTGGCACCTTGGGGTCTTGGCGAAGTTACTTGGCCTCCTGCTAGTTATCTGCGTCTTTGCCTACTCACAGGTGGGTGAATTAAAAATAATTAAACTCACACATCACAATTGAAACCTCACTTTAGTTTTGAATGTCATTGTTAGTTCAGAGAGCTCTATTCTGGTCATGGTGAAACGCCTTTGAAACAGCATTTTAACTTGCTCCTGAAACCTGCCACCTTTTAGCCTTCACAAGTGTGTCACTATTAGGTGTGCAAAGTCATCAAGTGGGCGGGATTGGAGCCTTTGGTGATGACTGACACCCCTGTTTAAAAGGCTGCGTTACAGTAAAATGAAGTAATTTTCTGAACTTGCCAAACTGTTCTAGCTGTTCTATCATTTACCTTTACCCACTTAGTCATTTACATTACTGATGATTATCTATCAAAATGTCATCATGTAAATATTTAGTGAAAGCACGAATAGGCATTTAATTTCATTTATTTATCTTATGTGATTCAAGACCATGATCTGAAATCAGAAAGACTTTACTTATCCCAGAGGGGAAATTGTAATTAATTGCAGTCGCTCCAATTTGAAGAATAGAGAGTTATATAAAGTAAGAGTATGTAAATATAAGGTAATACAACAAATAGAATGTTTAACACTAGTACTTAAGATATTAAGTATAAAATATTAGGAATAAATATATCTTCACTGTGCTGAGCGTGCAAGTGTGTAAGATATACAAATATGTGCATTGTGCTACATTACACTGTCTAAACTAGTGTTACATTCAGAAATATAAAATATGTATTATCCTATAATGTTAATAAATAGAATAAAACAATAGAATAATAAGAATAAACATGAGAAAATGTACAGACTTGTGCATCGTACGTTGAATTAATATAGACATTAAAGAGGTGTTGGTGAGAATAAAGCCGTGTTTTGAAGAATATCGCACAGTTGAATAATGACACCAATTATTGCACAATAAAAGAATAATACACCTAAAGCCTCTATTCAACAGTAGAAACACAGTAGATAATTATGAATTATAAATACAGATAGATGGATGAAGTCCAAGTGCCAGTGTGTTGACTCAGAGCGGCTGACACTGAGGGAGGAGTTGTAGAGATTGATGGCCACAGGCAGGAATGACTGTGTGACTATTTGGTGTGGCGCACAAAGAGAACACACAGTAATAACAATGATGGCACATACTGTGACAGTAAGATACAACAAATGCTGCTTCAAATCGTATTTCAAAATTGATATTTGGCGTGTCTGGTTGTATTAACAAAATAAAGTTAAATATAGGTGGGTAGTTTTGGCAAATACAGTAGCTTTCAAATACAGTAGCTTTCTCTTTACGTCATTAAGCTCACATTGTCATTTACACAAGTTGCAGATCCTCTGGTTTCCCTCCAGTTCTTTGTCTTCCGATGACTTCAAGAATTCTGATGTTGTTTACACTGTAGTTACAAACAGCCTGCCTGTACTTTTGGTTTTCATGCATCAGTTACTTTTCCAGTTTAAGTTCTTGTTTATATTGTACATAAATAGCATATGATGTCATACTTCTGAACTCACTTTGCCACTTTTACATGAGCTGATCTTTCAGCCCAATACAGTGTTGTCGCTATGTAGATATCTACAGTTAAGGTCAAAATTATTAGCCCCCCTTATGAAATCAAATAAAACCCTTATCCTTCCAATGACATGGGCCATAACCTTAAGTGTTTATAGTTTGTGTGTGTCCGCAAGAACAAAGACAACATCTGCATAAGGTCAAATGAACATTTTTATTGGTTTGCTGAACTGAAACAAGAAAAAAGCAAAAAATGCAATGGTCAAAATTATTAGCCCTCTGACAACTAATGGTCAATAGTGTAGCCTTTCTGATCCAAACCTGACAACAACCTCTTCTGGTAGTTTCTAACTAAGTTGGCACATGTCTCCTGAGGGATTTTAGCCCATTCTTCCTTGGCAAATTGTTCAAGATCATGCA